>NC_052952.1:22173110-22368110 GCF_013358895.1 Oreochromis aureus
GGGTCCTAGCTCATTTTGTATGCTAAAGGGATGCTGAAGAGACACGTGTTCAGTATTTGTACAAGACCAAGTTTCTCATGCAGGCAAATTTAATGATGTACAAAGGGTCAAGGTGTGAATTGTCAGCACCTTACCTGAAAACCTTCTGGACTGGCTTTGTCTAGCTGTAACAGGTACACGATTTACTCATAATTACAGCCGATTTATTTCTTAGCACTGCTCTTTGTCCCCCTTTAGGTGGTGTACAAGCGGGCGGATATGGCCATTGGCTCGCTGACTATCAATGAGGAGAGGTCAGAAGTTGTGGATTTCTCTGTGCCCTTTGTGGAAACGGGGATCAGTGTCATGGTCTCCCGTAGCAATGGGACTGTATCGCCATCAGCTTTCTTAGGTAAGAGGCTGTGTTTGTGGGCGGCGTGTAGCTGATGTACAGAATCTAATCTAATTGCGGAGCGCTGAGTTTGCATAAAACTCCCTAGCCTTTGGTTGCTAGTTCTTTACATCAAGATTAGCCATTAGTTTTTCTTAGGTTCACGTCTTCTTAACTTTTACTTTCACTCCGTCAGCAGACTCCAGGCTCCAGTGGGAGAACAGTGTTATGGGCCTATAGACTGCATTGAGATGATTGTAAAAAAAAAAAAAAAAAAGGAAGAAGAAGAAAGAGAAGAGAGGGTGTTTATGGGCTTTTTGAGAATATATTTGCTCCAGTGGTTTTTATTTCTCTGCATA
This sequence comes from Oreochromis aureus, assembly GCF_013358895.1. Classification (NCBI taxonomy): domain Eukaryota; kingdom Metazoa; phylum Chordata; class Actinopteri; order Cichliformes; family Cichlidae; genus Oreochromis; species Oreochromis aureus. The sequence goes on from NC_052952.1 coordinate 22,173,840, forward strand.
TATAGTCTCCATTATGGGCTAGATTTATGAAACATTCTTGTTTCTTATACTGATAATGACAGTTACAATAATTTAATAATGCAATAAGAATACAAAAAAGTGCATGTTTTTGTTTTTTTCCACAGAGCCCTACAGTCCAGCGGTGTGGGTGATGATGTTTGTCATGTGCCTGACCGTCGTGGCTGTGACTGTCTTTATTTTTGAGTTCTTCAGCCCCGTAGGCTACAACCGCAGTCTCCAGACTGGCAAGAGTGAGTGATGAGTCCAAGCTGTCCGTGTTTCCCAGTGTGATTAATGCATCTCTGTGAAGTCCATCACTGTTGCCAAATGGATCAAAAGAACAAACATTAAACACACTCCTGGAAAACTGGTTCAGAAAAAAAAATCTTAGTCACAATGATCTTATGGAAGCATCTGATTGTTTTTTTGTTTTTTGCTGTCTCGTTAGTTAGCTGTTACATTAGAGGGGGAAAAAATCGATGTGTATTTTGAATCAGCTGCCATGAATCTTTAGCTGTGAGTGTAGCAAAGAGGAAATTATACCTACAGTATGCTGAACTCCTTCCAAGTATTCTCAATACCGAAGAAGCCATTTATTATTCAGCAGCATAGTTTGTACCCCTGTGATATTCAGTATGGCTGATGCCTTGGTCCAATACCCAGCCTGGCTCGCCTCTTTTACTGCATGATTGCTGTGTTCTACATAAATTTACTCCTCTGTCATCCTCCCATATATCCCTCTTATTCACTCTCGCCTCTCTTCTTCCTGCCTCCTTTATTCCCGCTGTGTAAAGGCAGGAGTGTTTGAGTCCTTTTGAATAGTGTTTTTGCACCAGGTGGTTTGTTTGATCGTGTAGAAGATGAATTGATATCTGCTATGTACGTAACATATAGGCGCCACCTTATGAGGTTTGTTGTCAAAAGAAAATCTGCAAGGTTTCCTTTTTCGTATGCTCTGAGGCTGTTTTTCATTCAGACATGTTTAATTTGAGTCAGCCGCTTCATTTACAGATGCCTGTGAATACACTTGTGCTGAGTACCGTCTGGATCGCTTCCTAGAAATAAATATAGTGTTACAACTGCTCTTTTTAAACTGAAAGGTTTTCTTTTTAATTTCTTCTTTTCTTCCTTATCTTTCTGGACAGAGGCTGGAGGGTCTACTTTCACTATAGGAAAGTCTGTCTGGCTTTTGTGGGCCATTGTCTTTAACAACTCTGTGCCAGTGGAGAACCCAAGAGGAACCACAAGCAAGATCATGGTGCTGATTTGGGCCTTCTTTGCTGTCATTTTTCTGGCCTCCTACACTGCTAACCTGGCTGCCTTCATGATCCAGGAGGAGTACATTGACACAGTGTCAGGCCTCTCGGACAAGAAGGTACTTCATGGCTTGAATACTGATTAAGCAGAAAAAGCAGAAGGAGAATTAAAGTCTTAGAGTGAGCTAAATCCCATGCATTTGAATGTTAAATTGATTAAAGCACAGGAATTTAGAAATGAATAAAATCTCATTTAACAGAACTCAATTACCACAGTTCTCGAATACTTAAAAGACAGTCCTAAATACTAATTTAAGTCCACAGACTGCTCTCTTTTCAAAGATTTGACTGTGCATGGAGTGTTGTAAGTTAGTCTGGAGAGTGGACAGAAATAGGTCAGACAGATTGGTGCACAGCCTGGTGTGTCTCATGCCCCTTCCGTCTCCCTCCCTCGTCTCCCTTTGCTCTGCTAGTTTCAGCATCCCGAGGAGCAGTACCCACCTCTGAAGTTTGGCACGGTGCCCAACGGTAGCACAGAAAAAAACATCCGCTCCAACTACCCAGACATGCACCAGTACATGGGAAAATACAACCAGAAGGGAGTGGAGGATGCCATACTGAACCTCAAGACCGGGTCTGTCTGCCATGAACCTTTACCTTTGTCTTACTTCATTCCTCGCTCTTAATTTTCATCCATCCGTAACTGCCGTAATCTAAATAGGGTATCAGGGACTTTGGGTAAAAGGAGGGGCGCAGCCTGTCCATCACAGGGTTAACGTGGAACAACACATTCACACCTGCAGCCAATTAAGAATCACTCACATGCTTGTCTTTGGGCTATAAGAGGAAACCAGAGTACCTTAAGAAAACCCACACATGTGCAGATACCCCACTCAACAAGCAGACTGGAACCCAGAGCCTTCGTTTTGTGAAGTGACATCCACTGGGCCAACATGCCACCCGGTTTGCACATGTGCTCATTTTTGTAAAATGTCCTCAAATTTAAAATAAAATCATTTGCCTTTAAAGACTTTAAGGGAACAACAGATAAACCAATATATATTATTACATATCAAAGTAAGTATACAGTGCTCTGAAAAAGTTTTTGCCTGCTTTCTTATTTTTTGTATATTTGTCACACTACATATTTGAGATCATCAGACAAAGTTTAATATTGGGCAAAGATAACCCAAGTCAATGCAAAATTCAGTTGTTGAATAAAGATTTAATTTATTAAGGGAAAAAAAGCGATCCAAACCTGCCTGAGTTTGTGTGAAAAAGTAATTTCCCACCTTGTTAAATTGTAAAATAACTGTGACTAACCACATATTTAGAAAGCTGGATTGGATTTCACTAGCCACACCCAGGCCTGATTACTGCCAGACCTTTTGAATCAAGAAATCCTTTAAATTGAGCCTTTCTGACAAAATGAGGTGGGCTAAAAGATCACGATTCAAAAAAGCAACACATTGTGCCATAATCTAAAGAAACAGCTGGGAAACAAAGATTACATGATCATTTCTAACCACAGCAAACCACAGTGAGAGCCATTATCCACAAATGGAGAAAACCTGGAATGATGGTAAACCTTCAATGGTGAAAAATGGCATCCATGTGAGAGATCCTAGAAAAAACTACTGCTGGGAAAATATTCTGTGGACTGATGAAGCAAAAGTTAAACTTTCTGGAAGGCTTGCATCCTGTTACATCTGGTGTAAAACTAACACAGCATTTCATAAAAAGAACATCGCACCAACAGTCAGGCATGATGGTGGTAGTGTGATGGTCTGGGGCTGCTTTGCTGCTTCAGGATGACTTGCTGTCATTGAAGGAACCACAAATTCTGCTTTCTGCCAGAAAATCCTGAAGGAAAATATAAGGCTCCCTTCTTGCAATGAAGCCCAAGCACACTTAGATTATGCAGCAGGAGAATAATCGGAAACACACTAGCAAATCAACCTCTGAATACCTCCAAAAAAGGTTTTGTCGTGGCCCAGTCAAAGTCCAGACTTAAATCAGATTGAGACGCTTTGGCACAACCTTAAATCCTTCCAGTGTGGCTGAATGAAAACACTTCTATAAAGAAGAGTGGGCCAACATTCCTCCACAGTGAAGTGAAAGACTCATTGCCAGTTATCGCAAACTCTTGATTGCAGTTCTTGCTGCCAAAGGTGGCACAACCAGTTATCAGGTTTAGGAGGCAATTACTTTTTCACACAGGGCCAGGTAGACTTGGATAGCTTTTTTTCCCTTAATGAATGAAAACCTCAATTTTGTGTTTATTCAGGTTATCTTTGTCTATGTTATATTCTGTTAAATATTGTCTAAAATTAAAATTAGTTGGATGCTCTGAAACATTTAAATGTGTTAAATATGCAAAAAATAAGAAAAGATGAAGGGGGCAAATACTTGCCCGGTATACTTGATTTTCTCAATCTTTTTCACGGCACTTAGATTAAGCATAGATACATATTATATAATGAAAATATTCTACTACATGGGATATTCAGCAGCTGTTGTTTATCTTTAAATCTCACCAAAACAAACAAAAAAAGGCCAAATCAGTTTGTTTCCTCAAGACGATAAAAAACAAACCAAGCTTCTTTTTCTCCAATTAGTGAAATCTTTGAGTTAATGTTATGTCAGGACAGTCAGGATCATGGAAAGCTTGGAAGACAGGAGACCAGCAGCGAGATCCTTTACAGAACAAAACAGGCATCAGTCGCCATGGATGACATTTATTAATTCAGAAATATCACGAGTGGCATGAAATGGAGGAGGTGGTTTGCAAAGTGGTTTGCAGAGAAAGCAGCAGTTCTGTGCAGGCTGAAGCATCTCAGAAAGCGTGTCCCAAATTTGCCAGTGACATGTGCAGCAGGGGAAACAGCTGTGCTATCAGCTGATGTGAGCTTGAGCTGGAGTCAGTGGCCTGCGTTTGCATAAATGCAGGTTCCTCCTTGACCTTGGAAGCTGCAGTTGACATTCAACAAATCCGTCTATTTGAAACGCCTCTGGCACGTTTGTTTGCGTTGGACGGAATGGAAATAATTGCAGCAATGAACGACAGCAGATATGGCCTGCTGTCACTGTTTGCTCCGGGTTTTTAATGTTCTCAGTCTCACACTAGCGGGCCATCACACACAGCGGCATTCTTTTCAACTCCAGCTAACGTTTCACATCTTTTGTCACACTTCATGCTTCCCGCAAAGATTCTCTCACCTTTGCTCTTTCCCTTTCTCTCTCCACCTTTGCCGCTATCTCCACCCACCCACGCAGTGCAAACAGCATTCCCCTCTTCAGTTTCTAGTAGAATCTCTATCACCCGTCATGTGTTGGATAATCCCAGTTTACTTTATCCTAAGCTTCTGTCACCCCCCCCCCCCCCATCAGCCCCCACTGAATCTTGCCTTGACACCACAATTATAACTCAGTGTTAACATGCACAAGAATGAGGAACACCTGCTTTTCTCCATCCAGCAGCTTTCTCTTCTGCTCCTCTCGGTACTTATCTTTCCCTTCTCCTCTTCATCTGCCCTCCTATGTCGCCATGTCTTTTCTTTCTCCTCCTTTTTTTTTTTTTGGTTCATTCTTTCCCCTCCCAGTGTGCTTTCTCAGTGTGTCTGTATTTAAACTTTATAATCCTCATCACTCTCTAGCTCTATCCCATGTCTTTTCCCCCCTGAAGTGTGTAAATCTCTCCCCCCTCTCTCTCACTCCCTGTCACAACGCTCTCCGCACCGTATAAATCCCCATCCTCCTCGTCCCCTCCGCCGCCTCCACCACCATCCCGCTCCCTCTTACCCACACATCTTTTCCTGATCTCTGCCTTATTTTATTCTCCTTGTGTTTTCACTCTTTCCGCCGAACCTGCTTTACTATTCCACTCTTCTTCCCTTTTCTTGTCATGATTTAACTTTTTATGCCCTCTCTATCATTCTGTGTGCATGTCTGCTATATATTTTTGCACCCTAACTCTCTTCCCAGGTACATTGCGGCACTATACCTTTATACCCCCTCTCTTGCCTCAGTCAGTCTCTCCATCCCTTTGCTCTCATCTCCCATTAAATGATGAATGAATTCTCCCTTCATCCCTTTACAGGAAACTGGATGCCTTTATTTATGACGCTGCAGTACTGAACTATATGGCTCGGAAGGACGAAGGTTGTAAGGTGAGGACTTTTTACTCACACATATGTGCATGCGACATGCAGCCGCCTCTCGGTGGTTTTCTCAATTTCTGCTCATTGTCCTCTCTTTCAAGGTGATGACCATAGGCTCGGGGAAGGTTTTTGCCACCACAGGCTACGGTATCGCCCTGCACAAAAATTCACGCTGGAAACGTCCTCTTGACCTGGCCCTGCTGCAGCTGGTGGGAGATGGTGAGGACTGTGAGGAGGGGAGGGGTTCAGATGAAGATAATTAGGACAATGCAGGAGCAAAGAGAAGGTTACAGTAAAAATGAAAAGGATAGAGAAACGAGCCACAGAGTAGCACAAGAGTGTGGGGTGGATGGAGGACCCAGGGGGTAAATGAATGAGAGGATGTGGAGTGGTGGACGGGGGGGAGTGTAAGGTGTGTGGAGAGGCTGAAGGCTCTAAGGTGTTTTGATTGTGACACAGGGAATAAGAGTGTGTAGGAGAGGGCCGATGGCGCTTTTAAAGAGGTTTGCACATCTCTTTATTGGCCAGAGGAGAGGAGGAGAAACAACAGAGCAAGAAGAAAATTGTTTTGTTTGTTTATTTCTTAGCAAAAATGACTTGATTGTGTTGATAAATGTCTGCCTCCCCCACTGTCTCGCTACTCTCGTACAAACCTGTCTGAATTTCTCTGGCTTTCCTTTTCTCCCTGCTTGAAAAGCTAAAAGAAAAAAAAGATTTACTTGTGTGAGTCAGTGTTGTAAAAAAAAAAAAAGAAATTCACAACTTGTGTGGTGGTGACAGATTTATACCTATTGCAGATTAGCTGAAACTGACATACAAAGTGAGGAAGTGTGGCGAAAAAGTGAAAAGAAACACCTGAAAATGCTCTGAACAGGAAAGTAAAACGAGGTATAAAAAACAGCGATCATTAAATAGAGATGTTATTAGTGCGCTTTGTCTACTTTACGCACTCGTGATTAGCACATGAGAATCTGTTTTTAGTCGTCGGTACACTAATGCTTGATTGTCATTTTACACAGTCCGCCACACACGTTTATTGTCTCAGTCGGATGCCGCTTGTTTGGCTTTTTCTCGTGTTTTAAATCAGCTTTGCTTATGGCGTGGCGGACAAAGCCCTTTAGCTGTTTCTGGCATGCAGACGCTTTAGCTGCTTACACACTGATAATGCCAATTTGGTGCCAAGATCTATTAAATAAGACTGGCGTCTGGAGCTGAATAGCTGGACCTGGAAAAGAATGCGAGTGTGTGTGTGTGTGCTAGAAAAATAGGGAGCCCAGACAGCCTTGACATGCAGTGTTTGACATTTCTTTTAATTCTTGATAGATTTCCTTGTCCGTGCTTATGTTCATTATAGCACAAACACTTAACAGCTGTGCACGCTGGATGGCTCTAGTTACAGGGTGGCGTTGAATGCTGAGAGTTCTAGTTGTAGGAAGGCATTATTGGAGTGGATTACTAAGGAAGAGGATTAGTTTGTTTGGATGCGGAGAGCAGTAGGGGGTGGGGTGGGGGGGCTCGCATTCAGCGTGCCCTCAAAGACTGCATCTCAACAATCGCCCTGCGGCTCAAGGACTCAGCGTCACACCTTCAGCGGGGCTAAGTCGTGTCACAGTGTTACATCATTATTGTACCATGCTCCGTTTGAGTGCTATCATTTTTTTTTTACAACTGAATTAGAGGATAGCAGAGCACCCGGGATACTTTCCACTGCTTTCTCAAACCTGTGAGCACGTTGTTCTCCTTGTGATTCATACCACAGCTTTAAGAGCTGGTCCATTGATCTCACTACGACTTGTTTCCTGATAAATCAAAACTGCTGAGTAACAAGATTTCCCTTTCCCCTTCTTATCAGATCCACTCCTGTATTTTGCATAGTATCATGATTTTGATTCCAATAATATATTATTCAGTGAGTAGATATTAAAAAATGTGAGAAGCTGGGTTTTTAGCTCTTGGCTGGCAGATTTTTTATTTTTTTCCCAGAAATCTTGCAATGAATGCAGAGAGGTTTGTCATGTTGCGATAAAAGCATGGGATTGTATGGGTCATGGTTTGCTGCTCAACAGCTGTGGAGCTCAGTGTCTCTGGACATGTCTGGCATCATGCCCCATCTGGCACATTGCAAAATGCAAATGTACACTTGCACATTTACATATGCACACTCGCCCACACACTTAGACACACACACACACACACACACACACACACACAAATACAGTTTTCTCTTATTAAATAATGTCTTTGTGGTGCGCTGCCAGCTCCGTGTCTGCAGTGTCGCCAGCTCTACCTGACCTGACCTGCCAGAAAAGACATAGGTAGAGTGTGGATTTGACACACCTGTCAGATTTGGTAGACCTGAGCTGGCTGTGACTGAGAGGCAGAGACAACCGCCATCATAAAGGTCTAAGGGAGAGAAGAAACATGCACAGTGAAAAAAGAGTCCGATTTAAGAGGGAGACAAAGAAGCACAAGATGAATCACTCGCAGTCAAATGGCAGCAGAGCCAGGAAATGAGACCGAGAGATCGGAGAAAGCATTCAGCTGAGACTTGTGAAGTACAGGACACTTGTGGGACTACCTGTTTATCTGCACCCTCAAGTAAAATATTTGATGTTTCGAAATCGGGCTCCTGTTTGGACACACAACTGCCACTGAAGGTCAATAATTCCAATGAATTCTCCACAGTGGGGACTACATTATAGAGTTAAAAACAGACATTGTGTCTAAAAAAGTGTGAGCTTAAGATAAGACAGTGAGTTGTTACCTTAAACTGCCAGCGGGCTGCAGTAGCAGTGTGTCCATCTGTTGATGTAGCTGGAGGCTACGGCCTGTTGGCTGATGATGTTCTACAGGAGACACATTAACCAGTTCACACAGATGACTGCATCAGCTTCATCTAAGCTATGCGAGCAGGGCTAATGATGGCACAAATGAAAAGGCAAAAGGTTGAGTTTCTGAAGATAAGTGCAGTGTTATGACTAGATGTGTGACTTGTCAGCTTTTAAACTCTGCTCTTGCTTTTCATTTGAAATAGTTCAGAGACTGCAGTGTGCAGTAAAGGCAACTTCATACCTGGTTATCGCAGCACTGCTCATCGGGCCGTTGTTATTAGTGTGACAGAAAGCTCTCATTATGACTTCTGTTAGTCATGATATAACTCTAACATGAGTCATGCGCCACATCTTGTAAATGATCAGCACTATGGTTACACCAGTAACCCCTGCAGCCACTCACACATTTAGCCTGGAAACTCAGATTTGTTAAGGAAAGATATAGTTATGGGTAAAAAGTTGGTTCTCGTAGGTTATTAGATGGGGATCTTAAACCCCCCCTGAGCTTACCACCTGGGTGAGGATCCTGACCATCCCTCCAGCACAATTAACTGATTATGATCTTCTCTCCCTGTCTCTGCCACTTTCTATCAAATCTCTCTCTTCACATTTTTCCTCTTTTTCTCTCCTCCCATCCTCTTCAAGCTGAGGAGCGTTCCACTGTTTGTCATGATGACACAATCTCACACAGTCCTCCATCTCTGTTTTCCTTCTTCCAGCCCTCTCTAACTCTGTCTGTCTCATTCTCCCTGACACGTTCGTGGACGGAGAGAGAATGCCGTTCCTCCTCTCTCTTTCTAAGGCTCCCTCATTACCTCTCTCACACTTTTCCATGCTCGCTCAACCTATCCAGCCATCTCACTGTGGCTCCTGGTCTCTCTTCTCTTCTCCTCATTTACTCTGGGTTACAATGTTGAGATTAGGTTGTCGATGCCATTTTGCTTCTCAGTGCTTCTTCATTGTTTTGGACCCTCTCTCCCTCTCTGTCTCAGTCCCCTTTCTCTTTGTTGTTTCGGACTCTGTTCTTTGTATTGCTGACCTCTGACCTTGAAGAGTCACCTTGGATAATGGGCAAAAAACAAGCCTACAGACCTGTACTTCAGTGCTTATTATCTATCTATCTATCTGTCTATCTATCTGTCTGTCTGTCTGTCTATTTGGCTATCTATCTCCTTAAAATAAACTAAAATCCAGTTGTCTCTTTCTCTTCATTCCCTCTACTTTCACTCATTACCCCCCTTCTCTTCTATCCTTTATCCTCATCCTTCCCTTCCAGATGAGATTGAGATGCTGGAGCGCCTCTGGCTGTCAGGTATCTGCCATAATGACAAAATTGAGGTGATGAGCAGTAAACTGGACATTGACAACATGGCTGGGGTCTTCTACATGCTGCTGGTGGCTATGGGCCTCAGCCTGCTGGTGTTTGCCTGGGAACACTTAGTGTACTGGAAGCTGCGCCACTGCATGGCCACTAGTTCTGGAAAATTGGACTTTCTCTTGGCAATCAGCAGGGTAAGTGTTTTCCCCTTCATATGTCGTATGTGGGGGGTTTTCTTAATGTGCAAACATGTTAAATTTCTCACTGTTTTGAAGACATTCTGGCTGTCAATATGTTTTATGTCCATGTGTCGACGGCCATTTTCACCCTGAAAACCTCTTTTTGTGCTAAATCCGGCAAAATGATGGTAGACAGAAGGCTGTGCCTGTCACCATCTGAACACACATGTGTAAGCATGATCCTGTGTGTGACCTTTCCTGTTACTAAGCGTGAGTGTTAGAAATTGTGAGCTTTGGGGTCATTTCAATTCCCCTCTGTCAATTCGGGAGATTAATTGAAATTCAATTCTGCTCACATACTGGATATCCTCTTCCTCTGACAGTGACCTTGACAGAAACAACCCACTCCATGTATGTAATTATTGTAGCTTCACTGACAAATTATCCATTTCCCACTACTGTGGTCTCAGTTTATGCATTTATGAATGCATTTTATTAACCGTGCAGCGCAAAGCTGTACTTATAAATAGTAATGAATGTAAAACTGAAAACGGCAAATTTGCATTTCTTTAAAACACCGTAAGTTTATGGATAACTGTTTTATTCTTACGCGCTTCATTCTTATTCTGTTCTGCTCTTTCTCGCTCCTTCATTATCTTTAATGTAAGCTACATATACAGTAAAATACTGTGTCTTTTATAACTATGTAGCAGTCACTTTTAGGGGCTTTAGTCAAACAGTTTGCGATGTAAACTGCCATCTTTCTTGAGGTCCTCACCCACAGGAGCATTTCCAGGATTTTAGAGTAAAGCAGCAAAAGCAAATTAGAATATTTAATCAGAAATAAAATCAGTGTAGCAAATTGGCACAGAAAACATTGGGCATGATTTTCAGACTGCACCCCTGTGTGCTATTACAGATTTGTTAAGTGAAAAGTGATGCTGCACAAGTTTTTAAATATAATTTTGTGTTAGATAATTGTTTTGCAAAGTGGGGGAAAGTATTTAGAGTTTTATTAATAAAAGTTATAATCATACTTAAGTATCTTAATAGTGCACAAGTTTTATAATCAAAATATAGTGAAGGTAGTAAAGCTCATTATGTAGAATGGCACTTTTCAGATTACTACATATGTATCTGTATATGTATTACTGGATCACATTTATTGATCATTTATGTGTGTATATATCTCACTGATTTTCCAACTGCTGATGATTTTAATTACTTATATATGATTGAATAGGTTGATGTAAACATGCAATTAATTAGCAAGATAATAAGAAACTAAAGGTTTAAAATAAATGATATGAACTACAAAGTATAATATTTGTATCCAAAATATAGTGGAGTAAAAGCAGAAAGTAGCATAACATAGAAATAGTTAAGTACAATTACAATAAACCTTCAGTAAAGTACTCGAGCAAATGTAGTCATTTCCATTCTGCCTGGATCTGTCCATGCTGTTATCCAGTGGTGTTGGGCATTATAAGATTAACAGCACTCTAGTCAAGTGACATTGGAGGGGAGCTTTATTGCTATTTTAGCGGCATGATAAGACACTGAAAAGAAGCAATGTAAAAGTGGAATGCAGAGCGTGGATGTAAACGCTGAAGTGGGTTATGGGACAGGCTACCCTCAGGAGGCTTTTGTGACAGCCATGGTGGAGAAATGGAACGCTCACTTGATCAATAAGCTGCTAAGCTATCAGCTGTTAGCTACTGGAATGTTAGCCAAGCTTTCTGGTGAAATTCACAGTTAACAGTTTAACATATTTTTGGAGCGTTGTGGCAAGCATGTTGGTATAATAAGAATTGAGAAATAGATTCTCTGGGTGTTGAATGGAATGCTAATTAGCCATGTGGAGGTGTGGCGTTTAATACCTGATTAAAGCATTGCTAATCTGACAGCTTAAATGTTTAAAGATGCTTCAGGTGAGGAGGTATGAAACAAACCATGAATTTAAAAAACTGTTACATCCCTAATATACTTACATTTATTCCCTCTTCAAAGCAAGATTTAATTAATTATGTCCTGATTTTTATTTGGGAGAATACATTTGATTCTTTAGCCTTTTAAGTGACTCTGTTTTGTATTTGTTCTCTCTTTGTCTTAGGGCATGTACAGCTGCTGTAGCTTTGAGGATGAAACAGCAACAGGTGGAGCTAAAAGTCTGCCAACGCATCACCACACAGCAATGGTTACAGTTCCGTCACAGTCACATGTTGTTTCAACGTCTTTGACCAACCCAGCAATTGCAATGGCGCAACAGCAGCAACAACCACAACCGCAGCAACCGCAGCCCGTGTACAAAACACCTCTACCGGGCTCTCCTCCCACCGTGGTGCATTCTGGGACAGCACTGGGTCCAGCTAACACACCGATAGCTGGTGCGCCCCTACCTTGCTCCACCTTCCTGCCACGGCCAGACCGCAGACTGGCTGTGGTGGATCGTTGGAGGCTGCCCAAATCTGCTACAGCCACCAACCCAATGGCTGTAAGGGGGGGTATCAGTGACATGGGACCCTTTGCTCAGAAAGTCCCACCAAACTGGGCTTCCACTGCTGGAGGGGCTGGGGGACTAGATGGTTATAAACGTTACTATGGTCCCATTGACCCTGAGGGACTGGGGCCCTGCATGGAGCAGCAGGCAGGGTCCCAGACCCCCAAGACTATGCCCAGGGGCCACCCCCAGCCCCCTCCAGCCAGTGTGGCCTTCTACTCAGAGAAGGGCATCGACCATGGGGTGGGGAAGAAGGTGGTAGGAGGTGGCAGCGGGGGTCAGGGGAAAGGGGCTGTTAAACCTCTGGGCACTCCCAGACTGCCTCCTAAGAGTCAGGCACCTCTACCTCCTACACCCCCGCTGCCACACCCCTCCCCCCCTCTCCCCTCATCCTTCTTGAGGAAACGAAGGCCCAAGAAGCCCAAAGAGTCCGGGGGGCCACTATACGAGAACATTCTGCCCCTAGGGCGGAGGGGAGGAGCACGAGATGGTGTGAGGGAGGGAGTAGGGAGGAGGGCACGCCCCCTCTCTCCCCCACTCTCACTTCCTGTACCAGTACCCCTCAGCCCCTCCTATACCCCTCCTTCTCCCTCTGCATCCTTGCACTATACATCCTCGTCCTCTTCGTCAACCACATCATCCACATCCACGTCGTCATCTGCCTCATCTTCTCGCTCCACCTCTCCTACTTACTCTTACAGCTCCTCCAGGAGCACACGGGACAGAACTGGAGGAATAGATGGAGAGGATGATGATGACGATGAGGAGCTGACAGAAGAGTCAAGCCTCCTCCTTGGGAGGGGAAGAGAGAGGGAGCGCTCAATCATCCGGCCTCGTTCTCTCAGTCACGGCCGCCTGCCACCACCCATACCCCCCAGGAAACCACGCACGTCCTGGGGTGACAGAGAAAGGGAACGAGGGAGAGAAAGAGGTGGGAGCCAACTGTCTCAGCTCCAAGAGTGGTGGGCAAGCTGGAGTGAGAGAGAGAGGAGTGGAGCAGGTGGAGATGCTGAGCGGCAAAAAAGGGAAAAGAAGAGAAGAAAAGAGAAGGAAAAGGAGAAGAAGAAAAAGAAAAAGAACAAAAAGAGGAAAAAGCGAGAAGAAAGGGAAAGAGAGCGAGAGAGAGAAAGGAAGCGTAGAAAAGTAAAAAAGAGGAAGAAGAAGGCCCTTAAAACAAAGAAAAGGAAGAAATCAACAGGGGGAAAGCGGTCTGAGACAGAGGAGGGAGATATAGAGGCAGACAGGGAAGGAGAGGCAGAGGGAGAGAGGGAAGGAGGAATACAAGACTACTCTTCATTTTCTGCGCAGTATCGGAGCACATTTGGGGAAAAGGGGCGCGATTCATGGGAAGGAGATAGGGAGAGATGTAGAAGAGAAGGAGGAGATGAGGGCAATGACAGGGAAGAGGAGGACAGTGGAAGAAGCAGGGAGAGGCGCCCTAAATCCTCACACTCTCATTCAAGGCATCGTACACCCAGTAAGCGCTATCCTAACCTGAACAAGCTCCCTGCGTCCGTCAAATTTTGGGTAAATGGAAGAGGAGGTGACTCTAATGCTCCTCCAATATCCCTCCATCCGCTTCTTCCATCCTCTAAGCGGCGAAGAAGTGGGGGGATGGATAGAGATGATAGCGGCAGGCTTGGAGAACGGCGTCCTTTGTTAATGCGTTATGAAAAAGAGAAAGCACACACAAGAGAAGGGCTATCCTTCCATGAGTGGGACTCTGAAGACGACGATGATGATGAGGAGGAGGAGGAGGAAGAGGAGGAGAGGGATAGAGTGAGGGAACGGGTGGAAGGCAGGGGAAGGAGGGCAGGTAGGGGGGCCGTCTCTGAGTCAGAGAGGGACAGGGCCAGGGCAGAGGACAGTTACTCAGATGAGGGCTCGTCGGGGGAGTTTGGCCGTTTTGAAAGATACTGGGAGGGAGGTTCAGGGGGAAGTGGCACTGGGATAGGGGGCATAGGAGGAGGAGGCTGGTTCTTTGGTACCTACCCCTCCAGAGAGAAAGGGGGCAGTGTCAACAGTCGAGATGATTCATTACTAGGAACTAGAGCAGAAGGCTGGATTGGAGCTGATTTCTGGGGATCGGGACCAGGTGTTGGTTGGGGTTCTGGGGGAGGGAGCGGGGGTTTGGGTTCGCAGTGGCCACCACCTCCAGCAGCCTTCCCTCCACCTCGACGATACTGGTCTATGGACAAAATTCCTGTGAAGGGTGAGAAAAAGTGGAAGAGTGGAGGAGGGAAGAACAAGGGACGATCTAGGGAAAGGGGGGAAGAAGCGCCACGGGCGACCATGTGTTCCTGTAGCCTTTACCCCCAACCCCATCCTTATCCACATCCCCACAGTCGCTCACACACCTCCCATTCCAAGAGAGGATCCACAGCACTTTCCCATAGCCAGGAAGAGCTTCTCCCCCACTGCCACAGCTTCAGCGGTGTCTCTCGTCCTAAGCCGCTGCCCCCCAAACCCGATTCCAGCCAGGCCAAATCAGGCAGCCAATCTAACCTCAGCCTCAGCACACAGCCCACAGACCATCCGCCTCAGCCCTCACCGTCACCACCACAGCAGCCGTCCATGTCTCCCACGTCCCTCCCAATGCCCATCCCACCTCCACCCTCCTCATCCTCTGTCTCGCCACCAGCAGGGGTAGGGATGGAAGGCCAGGCCCAGGCTCCGGCTTCAGCCAGTGCCAAACTCCAATATCAGAGACTGCGCTCTGTGCCACAGCCACGGAGGTTCTACTCTCCCCACCTGCCACTCAAAGCCAAGAGCCTGTGCTCACGTCGAGGGTCGGCCCACTTCTCTAGCCTGGAGAGCGAGGTATGACAGGGGGAGAGGAGAGAGGGAGACGTGAGAGCGAGCACCACTGCTGTTGTGTACCGTGGTGCCATGGCAGCTGGAGCCAGGGATGATGTCGGAGATATGGCTGCCCAGGTGACCACAGGTAATCAATTAGCAACTACCACTGCTGGAGCTGATACGGACAGTAGCTCTATTGTTAACACGAGCCAGTGTGAGAGCAACACTGCTGCCACCCGCTCCATCGTACGCGTTCTAGTGAGGGCGACAGTGAGACGCCATACCAGGGTGAGCTACGTGCGCCTGGATGGTTCCCACGATGATGATGAGAGTGAAGGCGAGGCTGCATCTCCAGGGACAGCAGCCCCAGAACTTCTTCTCTGCTCAGAAATGAGCTTTGTGATGTCATCTTCGGTTCTCCTCCCCTCCCCGAGTCACAACTGTGGATAACAGTAGTCTCCAACCTGTGAGTAATGATGTCATGTTTGTACACACACACACACAAACACACACACGCACGCACGCACACACAAACACACACACACACAGATAAAATGCTCAAAACGTCTCCCTCCCTCTGGCTTTGAGAACACACCTCGGTGGGATGAGGAAAGACCCACCTTCTCCCAAAAGATGCCAGAATAGTTGTCGTGTCTGGCTTCCTCTCCTGTCTGGCTTTTGGCTTTTGAACTGGACTGGAGGACTGCTTGTCATGTGTTGGAGAGACCACTCCTTCCTCTTCCCTTTTGTAAATCAGATGATATGAAAAGCAATGCAGTCACCTCTCTCATGCACTGTCTGCCTGATCACCTTTCACTGGGCAGTGAGGACAGTGCTACTTATTTGCCCTTTGACCTCATGACACCATCAGACCCATCTAGCTCTACCCCAGGACCATCTACGTGATGTCATGTTTTACTAGAAACCCTTTTAACCAATCAGAGAGAAAAGGAACAACTTCTCCTCTTCCCTGTTGGAGCTTGTAATGCTTGAACACAGTTGAGTATCGACATATTTGAATAACAAACTGGAGATCAAAAAGAGAAATAACAATAAGAACAAAAAAGACATGTAGCAGATTTTCTTTTATGTCTGTCTTTTCTTTTCTTATTCAGACTTTTCTCCCCATGCCCTCTTTTTTATTCTATCAATATCTGATTGTGTTAGTGTTTTAATAAAGAGGAGACTGGATGTGGCTAGTGTTGGAAGTGGGAATGATTCAACAGCTGTGCCAAATTTAAGTGAAGAGCTTTTAAGTAAAATTGGTTTGCAAGTTATCCGTCTTCACGGATGAAATCCCATTTTTTATTTCCACATGCAAACTGCGCATAATTCACCCTCATGGAAGTGGATCAAGAGGATGATTGGTGCAATATCTGTAATTGGCACTAGATGGCTGCATAATATTCAAATAAGCTTTTGAGACAATTGTGCAGGAGGCAGGAGTTGGAAGCAGGAGTTGGAAGTACATGATACGGAAGAAGGGTTGTTTAGCTATAAACTTTATTACTTTTATGAAAGTGGCCAGTCAGGATTTATTCCGGGGAGCTGAGGAGAATTAAAAAAAAGTGCAGTGCATTGGAAAAAGCTCTCTTAGGATGTGATTTTATGTTGCTACTCTATTGTACCTTGGCAGAGTTTGTAGGTGATGGATTATAAGAAGCACAATTCCTCATTGTATTTTTTTCAAACACGTGTGCCACAGTTGTGCATGCACAATCTCCAGGTACCATATTTTGTTGGCGTAACTATTCACTTAATGTTGAAGTCATGTTGCTATGACGGAGAATAAAATCCACTGTAACCAGTGTTTAAGTACCACGACACTTGTGCTGAGGAAACTGCCCGCTGTGGCTGTTTCCTTTTGGCAAATAAGACTGAACGATATATATACTGTGAACGTTTTGAGGTGCACCTACACTAGCTGACACTTCACTGAATGCAGTCAGTGATAACTCGCGTTATCAAGATTATCAGATGACTGTTTGACTCTGAGCAATATTCCCACCTCCAATGTGACATGGATGCAATAGCACATCTTTTTGCATCGAACACATTCAAGTTTTATCTCTATTTTAAAATGTAAAAAATCAGAGGTGTTCCATTCGTTCAATTATTTTCTTATCGGTAGGACAAATTTCATCTAACCTGGTCAGATACAATTGTGATCAGGTCTGTAAGTCCAAAGCACCAGGCTGTAGCTGACCAGTATGACTATTAAAAAAAAATGTGTTTCAGAGAGGGTAGTGTTGTGTAGCATTGCACTTTCTGTGAGCTGTGCAAAAAGCCATCTACTGTGTAAACTGTGCCAATAATACAGTGCATAGACTCTGTATTTTCATAATCCACCTCATCTCTCACGCTAAGACCAGCCACAGCCCAGCTCTTCTTCTGTCGTAGTTGAATGTAGCTTTGACATGATGTAGCAAAAGAACACCTACTTTTAGACTTTGTAGCTTTTCGTTTTGTTTTTCTTTTTTTGGATGCTGTTGATAAGGGTTAGAAGGAGGGAGGTGGTTGACCTGCTAAGTTATGGGCTGTGCGTTGTGTTTGTGCATGTCGTCACAGATCGAAGGGTTAGTCGACCTTCTCGTTTCCCCCTTTTTAACTCCTTTGCCTTGCAGTGAGGCCAGACTGTACCTTTTATCTGCACATGGATTGCTTTTTTCTAAGTCTGCGTGGGGCAATTTTTAAAAACAATCTGTCGCTGTTTTTAGAGAAATGCTTTTGCCGTTTCCCATTCTTTGGAAAGCCCCGGAATCATTGCATGTTTAGCTGAATGAAACCTCAAAGATCTGTGGTGGGAGGGTTGTGTAGTTCAGTTTTAGCTAATGCTTAGGACCCAGGACAGCCACCTTTAAGTGAGATAGCAAGCTCGCTCTACTCTGCACCCTAACAGTGGAAAACACGTCAACAGTGCGACTGCTTCCTGCGCACTAGAACAAGGTTCTTTCCAACCAATCAACAGGGTTTAAACCTGGTATGTCATTAAGCATTACTGATTTCTATTGAGGCGCTAATACTTAAGTCTGTGACTGCATGAACAGAAGTGACTCTTAAAAACCCTCTGGCTTATTTTGTTTTACTTATTTTATTTTATGCTGAGAAAAAAAAGAATATATTAAAAATATACTATGTTTTTGAGAATGTACCATGTTATACTGTGATTTAACTGAGATATTTTATTGTATTCAATTATCATTTGAATTCTATCATTTATCTATAAAGAAATATATATGTACAAATAAATATATACATATATATACATACAGGTATATATATATATTAGTTAAGTTTGGTATATTTGGAGGAAGTGTTAGATGAAATAGTTTTAAATGTTTTAGCTTTGTAGCGATTCTAGACACTGAAATCATTTTTGAATTTTGATTCCTCCTATATGACTGTGAAGACATTAGTGCCTGTGACAAAAAAGACAAGTAAAAGTCGAAACTCTCTATTCATCTGTATCTACTATAGCTATCAGTCTGTCACTCCTCTACAGTACTACCTAACATGACTTTTTTGGCATTCGCTGCTTTTACACATCAGTATGTTTCTCTCACACAGTCTGCTGTCTCTTTTGCTTTGTACTGCTCTCCTCTGCAGTTCCTTCTCCTGGTTTTTATTAACAAGCTATGAACACTCTCCACCTCTCCTCTTTTAAAGCCGCATCTCATGGTGATCACATCTCTTTGTTAATTAACCCATCCATTGACCTTTGTTTTTATTTCCTTTGATCGCTTTCTTTTTTTTTTTGTTAAATCAGCTCATTACTCTGTCTCTCACTTAGCAAAAAACAGAGACCAGTAGATACTGTGTTCTTGCTCCTTTTGACTGATTGTTGATGATGATGATCAATTAATTGATTGATAAAAAAAATAATTAATGAACAATGTTGCTATTACTGATGTGACTGAAGTGTGTATCTGACGACCACACCACTGTAGCGAGTCTGGGCTGTACCACACCACCAGGGAGCAAATGGGGCCACAGTTGCTATGGTGTTGCCATGGCATTTTCATGGCGTTGCCATGGTGTCCTCTGCACCGCCACCACCTGGTGCCTGCTGGGTAATATAGCATAATGTCCTTCACTTTCCCCAAAGTAATGGTCATAGATCCGCTGTGCTTCCCTCTGCATAGCTTAAGACCTTAAGATGTAGGACTTGGAATATTTTAAAAGGGGCAGCATGGTGGTGACATGTCTGCTGTTAATGCTGATCTAGACTGGACTGGTTTGGCTCGAAATGGCTATGAGTGTCAATACTGAGTTGATCACCTAACCTTCAAATCATCTGTGTGTGCTGCTTGGCATGTTCTCCCTTCACCTTCATATAACTTATAGCCTGAAACCAGTCGGGATCCAGATGTGGCTCCTTTGCCATGTTCACACTGCAAGCCTCGGTGCTCAGTTTGAATTTCTTGTTCACATCTGCCATTTTTTTTCTTCTTTTTTTGCTTGTTTAAATTAGTTTTTGACCCCTGTATGAATAACCTGCGTGGTAGAAAGAACAAATCCGAGGGCATTACAAGCAGAATGCTGCTGTAAATATGGAGACCACTGAACACAGCGATTAGAGTATCATTAATAGGCTGATGAGCAGTGGAAGCTTGCAAATTTGTGAGCTGATGTTAACAAGGGCTAGGATGAGAAGAAAGAGACTTCTCAGTTCTGACATTTTTGATGCAGCGCCACTTCTGTAAGGAGAAGTGTGTGGAAGCTAGAAAAATGCACCATGCCAAGAAGGGGCAGGTGCTAGGTTGAAAACAGGCATACAACAAAAGAAAAAAATCAACAGCTTGCACACTGCAGGGCTCCAGTTTTACCTATTTATTGCACCACAAAGAATGCCACGTTTCCAACCACTGCTTTTCATCAGAACTCTTCAGCAGTGGTGCTTAAATGTCACATTCGTTGTGATGCAATAAATAGGTAAAAATGGAGCCCTGCGGTGTTTCTTTTGTTGCAAGTGCAGTTGAAGCCAGGAATGGTGGGATCATGAGGTGAATAGCCTCAGTGAAACAGATTTGGTCAAAAAAACTAAGGATATTTTTTTGATAAACTATATAGCAGTGTACCTCCATCCCAACACAGTGAAGTAGAAAAGTGTGTCGTTTCAAATTCACCGTTCAGACTGAGTAAAAGTAGAAATCAGATTTGTATCCAATTTAGAAAAACGGGGAGTGGTCAAAATTAGAATTGAAAAGATAAGATTGCATGCAAGTTGTGCAGACACACACACACACACACACACACACACACACAAATCAGATCTGAATCACAAATGAGCAGAAAAACAACAAAGATCAGAACACCTTTGCCTGCAGTCTGAATGTAGCCTTTGTCTGCAATTTCATATTTCTGATTTAAAAGGTTTTTGTGTCATGGTGACATTTATGCATGTGTATCATGCGCATAAATGATCAAAAGCATTATTTCGAAATGCTCTCCTATGTTTGTTCCTCATCTCCCACTTTTCCTGTTCACGCTTCACTCAAGCAGCGATCTTCATCTTCTCCTAACCCTCACTACAAATGAATCATTGCCTCAAGTAGTCTGGTGATGTCACACAGGTAGATGTCTGGCTTTGAAAACGCTCGACACACACTAACACACCCTATAACTTATTTCTTAAAAGTGTCTTTTTTGCTAAATTTGGCTACCCTGTGGAGGTTAAGTACATTCACAATGACTGTTCTGCTTGTTTTAAGCTGTCGGTCTCTTGAGTTTGCTGTATAGCCCTGCACTCTGCTTTGCTCTCTAATCCTTCAATTCTTGTGTTGAATAGCCAAGTTCAATTTGTTTTACTTGCTCTTCCTTTGATTTACCCCGTTGGCTTAATCTGCTTTGATTCATCAGATTTTCTGTTTGCTCAAAATGCATGCATTCAACAGTCCAGTCCAGCCTAGTACAGTGTGCTGTAGTGCCTGAGTTTGTAAGAGATCTTGGTGCAGCCTCAAGCTTATTCCCTCTGTCTATTGGCCCGTGACCTGGGAACTAATACGTGTGGCGCTCCAGAATTCAAACAGGGTCCTCATTGGCTAAATCGGCCATGAATTATATCACGGAAATACCGGAGTGTCACACGTTAACACTCGTCAGGTCTAGGGTCTGCATGTCGCTCTGTGAAAAGCTTATCCTACCACAGTGACAGGGCACATATACCCACAGCAGCCAGTGCGTGTGTGTGTGTGTGCATGTGTGTGTTTTCGACATTGTACAAGGCCCAGTTTTGCTCTAGTAACCTTGCCAACACTACAGGCCTACTTATGGGTTGCTAAGGCGGGTTGCTAGTTGGGTGATGTCGCTCCTAGCCCAGACTGGTCTGGTCTATGCCCTAATTTAAATGTGTTAGTTTATTTGACATTGTCTGTCTGGGGTGGGGCTGGAGGGTCAGTGCTGCACTTACTTCCTGAGAATTGCTTCATAAAATATGATTCTCTTTAATTAATGCCAGTGGTGCTGTGTTTCCTTCCAATTCTGTTGTCTCGAATGCGCTCATAAATAAGGGCCGCTGAGATTGTGTTTGTGGAGCGTGGCATGTCTGTGTGAGTGTGTTTTAGCTTGTGACAGTATTTTCCATACAAGCTATTACTCAGTCAGAACTCCTTCAAAGTAAATTTATGGAGAGCTCAAAGAGTAGTTTCTTTGGCATTCTATCAGGCTGTCCTGCCAGAGTGTGCGTGCGTGTGTCTGTGTGTGTGTGTGTTTGTATATATGTGTGTGTGTGTGTGTGTGTGCATGCTCTGTAGCATATTTTTCCTCAGAGTTTTCTCAGCTCCTGTCAGACTTCTGCTTTGATCTGGCCAGAGTTGACCTAACATAATCCACTTCTTTTGCCCTCAAAAAGAGGAACACACCTAACACGCTGCCTCAACCCACAACTTCAGGCTACAGAGTGCAAGTCAGAGCCGCCCGACCAGCTCAGACCCTGCTAAAACACACACAGATGTGTTTTCGATGATCAGAATAGAATTTCACACACAACAGAGCTTTTCCCTGATGTAAATTTCTAAGAAGTCAGCTCTAGACCCTTGTAGCATGTTTGTATTGGAAGACCACCGTTTAAACCGCATGGACAGAAGTCATTATCACGAATAATGAATATAGAAAACACAAAGTTATATGAAACTGACTTTGAAATTGTTTAAACTTTCGTCATCATCATTTCTTAAAAATCTCTCATCTCATTGCCACAGCTGAAAATATATTAAAAGATACAGCACAGTCTAAATAACTAAATATTACCTGACACATGATATTTGATAAGAGCGTTGAGGGGGTCTTAAATATGTTTTGTTCAGCTCCCCGTGCGCCTGCGATCTCCTAATTAGCCGTGCTTTGTCAGTGTGATGGGCTAATGGCTAATTGCATTGTGAGGCCTCTGTGTGTACATGCAGTAATGACTTAACGCTCTAATAAGATTGAGTTACAGGCAGTTGGATCATTGTGTCCCCAAACACTGATCTGAGGTCAGTGTTATGCTTTTCTCTCTAATGACTATGATGGGAGAGTAGATGGGGATAAACTGATCCATGTGATATTTCTATCACTTGCATTGTGTCTCATCATTTATCTTAGAGCCGTGTGCAGTTGGATGCCAGCAGTGATGTAGTTTCCCACTGAGCGCTTTTGTGAATGTCAAATACAGGAATACAAATTTTATTTGATTAAGTATACATTATATTAAGTGCATGCTGCTCAACTCTGCTTTTCTCTGGAAGTTCTATAGTAAAAACAGTAGTGTGCAAAAGTCTTGAGCCACTCCTAATCTCTTTATATTTGCCTTCCAAGGAGCCAGATTTTCTTGTAATTTTTAAAAGTGGTCTTGCGCAATGGTTCGAGTCTTTCTGAAGTTCTTTCAAAGTTTTTCTTTTGACATTGGCTGCTTTTTTTTCTTAATTTCAGTCCAGTCTTTCTGTCTGACCATTTTCAGTGGAATGTTTAAACCAGGACACTGAAATATGAACAGTGTTGGGGAGTAACGGAATACGTTACGTATTAGAAAATACAAAATATGAGTAACTGTATTCTGTTACAGTTACCGTTTAAAAAGGTGGTATTCAGAATACAGTTATTTTGTTGAAATAAATGGATTACACGGCGGTCTTTTCCTGTTTCATATGTTAGGCTGTCCCCTTTCTATTTTTGGTAATTCCACGCCGGTGGAAACCCAAACAAAACACGCATTAAGAGGCTCTAATGCCTGTGTCTCAATCTCGCGGCCCATGTCACCTCTACTTGCGGCCCGCATATTGACATGACGAAATATTTGTAAAAATTATTATTCAAAAACTGATTTAATATGAAGGCAATAGGCAGAGTGTTACAGGCATAGCCCTAAAGAATGTAGCCTCATGGGCAGTGTAGCCCAGTTGTAAGTAAGCTATTAAGACTCGACTGTACACTGTGTTCGTGTTTTTCTCCGAAACAATAAGTTCCGTTGGAGCAGCCTTTCAACGCCTCTCTCTGTCTCTCACTAGCAAAGTTGACCCAGACAACAAAGTAAAGCTCGTTTTCGACTACGAGCCCAACACAAACCCGACGTATTAGCCAGAGGTCCCTTTACTACGGTTCGGAGCCGTGGACCTGTTTTATATACGCACGGAATAGGTTTCTATACGAGATCACTGCAAAAAGTGCAGCATTACCTAATGTCCACCCTACTGTTACTCATTTTATATTAAGAATTAAAAATCTAGTTGGTATTGGTATGGCGAGTATTCTTCAGTAATCACACAGCAATAGTACATTCATGTAGTTGTAAAAAGCTTGATAATATATTAAGTAATCCAAAATATTCAGAATACGTTACTCTCATTGAGTAACGTAATGGAATACGTTACAAAATACATTTTGGGGCATGTATTCTGTAATCTGTAGTGGAATAAACAGTATCTGAAAGTCATGTCTGCAAGAAAGGAAAAAAATCCAGCAAAGCCCTGACACAGGGACTAAGAGATACACTTGGCCATGCAGTTGATCCACCTATTGTTCACTGAAGCCTCATCAGAAATGGTCTCAGTGGAAGGGTGGCTGCCTAGAAACCATTAAGTAAGAGAATCATGGAGAAAATGGTGAGGTGTGGCAAATTACACAAGAAGCGGAATGAAAATGTGTGAGAACAGGTCTTATGGAGCGATGAATCCAAATGAGAAATTTCTGGTTCCCTTATCGTCTGTAGATAGGAGGTACAACTGTGAGTATCTACAGACATCTGTAAAACAGTGGTGTTGGGGATCTTGTCAAAATTGATGGGATGATGAACGCAGAAAAGTACAATCAGATTTTGATCCACCGTGCAATACCATTTATAAAGCTTCTGATTGGCAGCGTCTTCATTTTTCAGTAGGACAGTGATCCTAAAGACACGGCCAATGCTTTACGAGCATAGCTGGATAGAAAAACGCACAGTGGAACTATCAGTCATGGATTGGTCTCCCTAGAGCCCCGCCCTTAAAATTATTGAAGCAGTGCGAGATCAACTTGACAGAGAACCAAACAAAAGGCAGCCAAGTTTCGAAGAAGGGTTTTGAATTTTGTTTAAGAATCCCGGAGAACTATTCCTGAAGACTGCTTAAAGAAATTACAAGAAAGATGCCAAAGAGAGTTCAGGCTGTGATGAAGAGTAAACGTAGTCATTTGAAGTATTTAGTTTCAAGCTTGTTGGGGTCCATTTTTAAAAAGCATAATGTCTGCTTTCATTGCTTTGCAGATGACCTAAAGATATATTTGCCTAGCCATGTTTCTATTCAGACACTAGTAAACAGTCGCAGAGATGTACAATCCTGGTTGGAGATAAACTTCTTTAATCTGAACAAAAGAAAAACAAAAATTTTATCTGGGTGACCCGACCTCTCAGATGGATATGACAGCGCCATCAGTCTTTTAGCTTTTTTGCAAGGAACCTTGATGTGACTCGACAGTGCTTTAAAATTTGATGTTAAGACAAGTTTCTTTCAACTAAGACTTCTCAGTAAGGTGAAGGTCTACCTCCTGCCACAGGACTTTGAGAGATCACACTATAATTTACTTTTGTAACACTTTATATGTTGGCTCTGATAAGTCCTTAGTTTGTCACCTGCAAACTGTTCAAAATACAACAGCTGGCCTTTTGACTGGAAAGAAATGGTGTGATTACATTACACGTATACTGGGCTCCTTGCACTGGCTTCCAGTCCATTCCAGTTTTATTACTTGTTTCTAAGAGTCTTAATGGTTTGGCGCCACCTTACTTAACAGAACCTTTGAAATCCTACCAGAGTACCAAGGTTAAACCAGCTGCTCCCAGTCTCTCAGTCATATTAAAACTATTTTAAAACGTATTTGTTGCTTTCAGGTCTAGTTGAGCATAATACCCTGGCTTTTATTATCCAATCACAGTCTTATTTACTTGTTTTATTTGATTTTTTAGTTTATTTTTATTGTTAATTTAGTAACTGTTTTCTATGGTGTACATTTTGTATATTTTGCACTTTGGTCAACGAAGGTTGTTTAAAACATGCTATATAAATAGATAAATAAAAGTTTCTTTGACTTGACTTATAAACTCTGTTTTTGCCTTACATACTGCTTATGTTTCAATAGATAATCGGACCTATTTCACGCTTTCCTGGCAAAATACAAAGAAATGAGAAGTGGCTCAAGAATTTTGCGCAGTACTGTAGTTTGGGTTAATCTGCTGATGAATAACTAAACCCAACCCAACCCCCTATTTTCCCATCCTCTCCTCCACACACCCCCACCCTAGCCCACCCCACCTCAGGTATTCACACACCCCCACCCTAGCCCACCCCACCTCAGGTATTCACACACATACAGTATGATGACACACACATTGATGAAGGGTGTGTGGGAATTGAAGGAGTGTTCTGCGTCCCTGCTGAGGTGCAGCAGATTGATCCTGTACTGATCTGCCACCGGCTCCCTGGGGATTTGTAACGCATGTCTGCAGCGCAGGGCTTAACACTCGCTCGCTCTCTTTCTGTCTTTGCCGCTATCATTCTGCCTCTGTCTAGCATTGTGTCTTGCTAAGCAGTGCAGTGGCTCCATGCTCCTACACCTCTCCAATCTCCATCTTTCTCACTATTCTGCCAGTAACAGGTTTCCTTCATCTTGTGTTTTGATCTTCTTTTGATTCTGTTTCCTCTGACTGACTCCGTCATTTCATTTATATTCTCCTTTCTCTAGTTTATCCCTTCCTTAAAACATTTCTAGCCTAACCAGTGTGTTCCTGCAGTATTTGATTGATAATTCCTACGTTGTTTCTTCTTCTAATCTTTTATTATCTGTTGCACATGCCATATGCATTATTGTATAATTATACATATTGATATGTATACATTATTATATAATTTCTTATCTTCTTTCTGTCTTTATATCCATATCCACGCGTATCTACACACACTTCACTCAGACACGCAGTACAGCACATGTGGAAAGAGTGCTCTGTTTCTTTTTTATCATGTATGCTCCGCCACAGGGTTCTACAACTCATCAGCTTGATCTCTGAAGTTGAAAAAACATCCAAGCATCCTTTCATCTTGCTCTTTTTTTCCCCAGCTACACAGCCAATTTCTCGCTTCTTCCACACGAGCCACACCGAGCTACATCCGGGGACAAATGGGCTAACTGACCCACAGCTAAAACCAATGTTTGTTTATGTGTGTGACAGAGAGTAAGAGAGAGACAACATGTGCACAAATGTGTGTCTGTGTGTTTGTATGTTTGCACTTCCTTTTTTTGCCATCCCAAGCAGTGTTTGTTGCAATCTGTGGCTATTTGATTAGTTTTAATGGTAATGGGCACAGAGGGTGTTTACACAATAATGCACATGCAATTTTTTATGCAAATTTTGTCTCATTTATTCGCATCTCTGCGGATATTCTGTCTCACACCATTAGAGTAAACCACAACAACGTGTATTTTCTGTTGTTCTTCATTGTGCTCATGCTGACACAGATTACCCAAGATGATGTTTTTTGTTTGTTTTTTTTCTCAATGAAGTGCTTGTTCTAAGAATAGTCCAAAAAACGGCCATCACAATCGCAGATTGCTGGAGGTGATGTCTTAAAAGCCTCTTTTTAGTTCAGCCTACTATCCCGAAGTTATAGATATTATATTTACATAAAGATAAAACAGAGGAGAGCAGGGTAGTACATTTGAGTAGCCTTAAGAGAATATGAGGCTTTAAAAAAAACACTGAATGAATCTTGTTTAAAAAAAGAAAAAGAAAAGAAAATCCTGAGTAATTTTCTATGAATGAACTGAACAATTAATAGAATAATCATTTCAGCTCTAATCTAAGCGCCGGTGCTGTTCACCCTATTTAAATTGTATTTTCTTGATTTGTCTCTAAAGTCAATGTTTCAGTGCTGACAGTCCTTAAGAGAGAGCGTTCACATCAACAGCAATGCAAGTTTGCTGTCTTGTGCAGCTAGTATGTGTGAAACAACATTAACACCGCATCTAGGACACAATAATTATTCGTATTACATCCTTATTTGCCACTGCTTGTGTGTGTGTGTGTGTGTGTGTGTGTGTGTAGTGCCACCTGCCCAAAGGGAATTCATCCTAGAAAACTGGGATGAAGATTAAGATATCCTCAGACTTTACCTTGTTCTCCACATGCCTCATTATCCAATCGCCCCTCTTACCCTGAAACCCCTGCCCTCCTGCTTTCATCCTTCCCCTTGAGCGCATTTTGTTCACAACCTTCTTTTCCTCCTTGTAGCAGTAAGGAAGATTTTGCAGCCCAAAAGCTGAGGCTTTGAGTTCTTGTTAGTTTTTTTTTTTTCTTTTGCACATACCCAGTGGAGACGAAGTCTGCCAACAGTGAATGTTTTATATATCAAAATTAAAAAATGGTCAAGATAGAAAGAAGTTTAAAGTTCACAAAGTCCTTATTTTATAGTAATGGTATAATACATAACTACAGGTATATGAAAGAAGTTCATCATGCAGATGTCTGTAACTCAGTATTCCCAACAAAACAGCTACAAGAAAAGTGAACTTACATTTACGCGAATGCTCATGTTCCTCTGTTGCTGTTGGATGAGTAAATAAAAACTATTAGCTAACACAATCAGACATCAGGGTCAGGCTCACTGCCTGAGTGTTTCTAAAAGTTTCTAAAACATTTGTAAATCATATGCATTTATACAATCAGTCAAGTTAAGCAAGAGCCATTACATATGGTTTCCCTCTACATATGGTAATGCACAGTTACACATCAGTGGAAAGCATTATGCTG
Organism: Oreochromis aureus; assembly: GCF_013358895.1. Taxonomy (NCBI): domain Eukaryota; kingdom Metazoa; phylum Chordata; class Actinopteri; order Cichliformes; family Cichlidae; genus Oreochromis; species Oreochromis aureus. Next base: position 22,202,135 of record NC_052952.1, read on the forward strand.
AAGCAGCATGCTAGAATGTGCTAAACCAAAATAGAAAAGCACTACAGGCATACCAAGGAAAAACAGTGGTTGGTTGGAGATTTTAAAAAATCCAGAGAAATCCAGAGAAATCTAGTTACCTTTTATGATGGCGCTCTGCAAAGACAAGGACCAGGTCGGCCACCACTCACGTCTTCAGAGTGATTTTAGTGCATCAAGACAGATTAAATGGCAATGAGATTATTAACTATTTTATAAACTATGATTATAAGATGGCAATTTTTTGCAAACCGGCGGTTGCAGTCAGTTTTGTAAATGTTTAGAGACAGGTTGGATCCCATCAGGCAGCCTCTGCACACCTTGCAATTGAAAATAATCACAAAGAAGTTAAGGGTCTTGCACGTTCAGTCTCTGGGCAACTGCTGCAAATATTTGCAAACAGTCACTGAATGTCAAAAAAATTCTGTGCAATCATCAGACAACCACCAATTTTTCTCAGTCATAAGGAGGTCCTGTCCCATTTTTACTCTAGTGCGCCCGAGACATTAGTGTTGTATTTAAAAGATGGATGCAATCTCTGTATCTGAGAAATGAAGCCAGTGTGGAAAAGCCAACCTTTCTTTTTAGTTTCCTAGCTGAGGACTTGTAGGTGGTCTGGATACTCATTTGAGCATCAGTTTTTGTATATGCAGTTGTAGTAGTCTGAGAGTCAGTAGGACTTACTCAGCATTTGAAATTGGTCCATTGAAATTGGTGTCGCAGGTTGTGCAGTTGTGCCATCCACCACCCCCACGGCCTTCTAACGTGGGCATAGACTGTAGGTTTTCTTTCTTCCTCACACGTAAAAAGGAAACTACAGGTAAATTGTCACTAAGTGCAAAAATGACTAGAAGCATTCCCTGACCACACATCAGCTTGTGATAAGATGGAAGAGAGCATGTGTTAGCAGATGGCAACTCCTGTGATTTCTAAAAAGTCTAATTGTATAGAAGTCTACGGCTCACTTGATTTAATAGGTCAGTAAACATTTTCCTATTACAGTTATGGTCTCAGATGCTAGTTTAAACTCTTTTTTAATACACCATGAGGTTCATTTTCTAAGTTATGGCTGTATTTAGAGGAAAATAAAAAAGAAGGGCTTGCTTTAGGGTAAGGCATGCTTTATGAGTGTGCAGTCTTCTCAGCTCCTTGGTCATATCCACCCCACATTTGCTCATTTGGTTTCAAAACACCAAGATGGCGAATGCCTGAAATTCAATATTTCAAAATGGGATCCCACAGCTTGAGTCCATCTTTAATCAAGCTATGACAGAGACAGACTTCCTGGAACTACACCGGTTCAGCAGAGTTGTAATGAAAATCATAACTTGTAAACGACTGCACAAAGTGATGTAATATTAAAGACATTAATACCTGACACCTCTTACATGCTTAGATGTTTGATTTGCTCAAATGCCTCTGTTTAGGCGTGCGGTTTTCCACTTTGCAGCATTTCACATTGCACTGAGAGGCAGGTCAGGAGTAAAACAAATATGGAGAGCAGGCTTATTTGTTTCAGGACTGAGAGTTTTGTAGGCCATGTTGACAGACCCTAATCGCCTGCCAAATGTCTCATCTGACTGGCGTGGAGGTTTGTTGCTCTCTTTGAAAAACACAGCGGACCACACTTCATTAAAAAAGCAAATAGAAGCCAATACTGGCAAACAGAGCCAATTTGATTCTGAAGAGACAAATTTAACAGGCAGATATGATTACCTCAGACACCACTTCTCCCCTGATTCCACAAACAACAGTTAGGCAAGTCAATTTACCTTAATTTCATTGGAGAAAGCCAGCCAGGTTGAAGTCGGTGCTTGATACGACTGAGCACTCGTTAGATGATAATGGATGCATGTAATTGGTAAAGTGCTGATTGCTCCCCCCCTCAAAAAGATTCTATCGGAGTAGAATTTTCTGTTTCATTAAGCCATGGTCAGAAATAATGAGATGGCCATCTGTAGACCGTGAGAGAAAAAGAGTGAGTAGGGACTAGTGGTTGGTCATAACTGAGACAGGTTTTTTGTGGTGTCTTCAGTCTTCTGTTTTTTTCCATTGTCAGATGTATATTTCCTTTTGGCTTCAGTTCTTTCTGTGTTTTATACCATTTCCCTTTGCTGTTAATCATGTAGCCCGAATCAGTGTGTTTCTCACACTTCCACGTGTATACGTCTTTTTGGTTTACAGCCTTAATGCATCATTGGCTGGCTGCACACCAGCTCACTTTTATGGCCCGGGATCAAACACGCACACATGCTTCAATGGGCATGCAAAAGCACACTGATACAGACACTTTTAGAGCCATAAGTGCTTACTCATCATGCTGCATGGAGAGCACGCATTGGGAGCCATTTATGTTTTGTTTTCCAATGCATTTATTACTGAAGAGTGCATGGTCTGCTGCTTATATTTTTGTGCCCCTGTGTCTTTCTCTCACTGCGCAAGGACATCTTTCTCATTTAGTTGTGACAACAGAACAAGAACATGACTCATCCAAGATAAGACCAATGAAGACTGGGAGTCTTATGGGCCAGAAAATGAAGACAGCAAAGGCAGTTCTATAGAGAAAAAGCAAAGGAAAGCCCCCTCCCTATCATTTCCAATCAGCTGCTGGTTCTGCATGACTAATGCTGAAATGACATATATCATTGTCAGATAGGGCATGTTCACACAGCTGTTATTTTTTTTCACCAAAGATGACTAACTCTAACACACACACGCACCTTATGCACGCTAGCTCACTATTATCTTGCTGGCTGACACCATTTTGCTCTCTAACAATCTTGCTAATTATAATTGTTAATTAATTCTCTGCCAGTGTCCTCATCAGGAGACTAATAACCTACATTTCCATTAATTAGACCTTCAACCCTTTGCTCCCTCTCTCAGTCTCTCTGTCCCACTCCAATCCACCCCTCCATCCTCTGCCTCTGATCCTGCCTGCTGCTCTCTTCTCCCAGGATCATCCGTGGACCACACATGGCCTGCACACATACATGCACACATAGACTGTGATTAATTGTGTCTGTGTGCGCTTGCATTAGTAGCATTGCGATGACAAACGTTTGTTCTTGCTGTCACTTTATGAGCTTTCAACCTGTGACTGAGGGTGAAAAGGGATTGTGTTTTTAAAGTTAAACTAATGAATTGTGAAAATGTGTTTATTTACTTTTGAGTGACAGTAAGGTGTAAAGATCATTGCAATCTCTCATGAATGACTTCTAAATATAGCCTGGCTCTTGCTGACATCTCAGCACGTCCAAAGCTCATAATGAGCATTGCACTCCTAGCCATGGCACGTAGTCTCCAAAAACAGCAGCATCATTCTTACACTATGATTGCTGCATGAATGCTATTTACAAAGACTTGCTGAGAGCTCAGTAGTGCAGATTGGTAGCTTTTGTTACTGTCTAAGCACAGTAAGAAGGTCCTGGGTTTAAATCCAGTCTGGGTCTTAGTCTTGGTCCCTGACTTTGTGTGGGTTCTCTCTGGTTACTCTGCCCTCCTCCCACTGTCTGAGCATGGCTGGTGGTTACCCACTGTTTTATGTCTTTTTGGAAAGCTAACCAAGTGTTTGTTCCAGCTCCATATTTACTAAATGGACATGAGATGTCATTGTTCTCATCTGGCAAGAAAGTGAAAAGGCACATTTGCAAATATCTTATATTCTAGTCTTACTTTTATAAGTAGAGACCATTTATCTGAATTTGATGCGCTGGAGCACACCCTGGCCCTTCTGGGCTGTGGTATAGACAAATCACCCCTTCTGGTCATTTGTCTATAAATTTGTTCCCCTTCTTTTTGAGGTTGTAAAGTTCTCTCAAAGGTATCAGGGGATCTACCAGGCCCATAGCAGCCACCGCCAGTCCATAATGATTGCTGGCCTAGGTTGTTTATTCATTATCAAGAAACATTTATCATTTGTATATGAAGCTCTTGGAGGGGTGGGAGCGTGTGTGGTGCAGTGATCAGCCTAGCAAGAAGGTCCTGGGTTCAAATCTTGATTGAATGTGAGTGTGAATGGTTGTCTGTCTCTATGTGTTAGCCCGTCTACCGTTTGGCACAGGGCAAACACTCCTTTTTCCTTATGACATCTGGGATAGGTTCCAGCCCAACTGCAACCCTAAATTGGATAAGCGGAAGAAAATGGATGGATGCTTCTACTACAAATCTGGAAGCGTTTAGTTCTTTGGACTCTTATCGGGTCTCAATAAATATGTGTCCCTATAGAAAAGGTAAGAAGCTACTGTTCGGCTGTGTATGCAGCAATAGGTTGCATCTGGTGTTGTAGTTTGGACTGTAAGGCTTTGTGTTTTTATGGGCCATCTGTGTCTCACTATCTGCCTGTCCTTTGATTGCCCACAAACTGTGGAGGCGATAGACAAAAAGTCCCACACTCATGGAGACTACTCTTCCCATCAGGCTTAGCTGACCTGGTTTCAGTGCAGAGCGGAGCAGTGTTACTATATCACCACTCTACTCCTGATCTCAGAACGCTGAAATGCTGTGAAAAGCCCGAAACTGAGCCGTAGCAGCATGGACTAACAGGGTTGTTTGTTTTGCAGGCCTGTTGATCCTTCAGTCAGCTGGATCGGCAGCAAACTTGAGTTTGTTTCCACTTTTAGCTACGCTCAGCCATTTCTCAGACTCCCTGTCTCCGAAGCTCTGCGTTTTTCTTCCAGACTGAATCCTCTCTCTCCATCTGGCACAAGAGGAAGTGAGAGACAGTTGGCACTTGCTTGTCCATACTGTATTTGTGGTGCTAAAATGGCATGTTCTGTCTCATCCGTCCTCCTTCCTCTACCTCCCTCACCCTCTCCTGAGAGAAGTAACCCAGATTTCAAAATGAATCGCCGCCTATTCCCCTCAATCTTTCTCCTCTCTCTCTCTCTCTCTCTCCCTCCATATTTCTGTTTTTCTTCCTCTCTCACTCTCTCTCTCTTTCTCTCTCCTTTTCTCTTTCTCTCGTCCTCCTCCTAGTAAAAACAGAATCAATCTTGGAAAGAGAATACCACCTCTCTATCTCGTCCTCCTCCTCACCCTGCCTCTGGGTTAACGGATATATATCACTTCACTTCTCTATATTTGGTTCCTAGAAAGCTTGAGTCTCTCAAAACGCTTGTTGCTTACCCATTTTTCATTTTTACGTTTTTCTTTTCATTTTTTTTTCTTTTTTTTGGGCTGTTTTTCCTCTGCTAGCCACTGCTTTTTCTTCCCCCTGTTCTCTTTTTCCTGAGGTGACCAGCTACAGGTGTGACACCTTAGCCTTTCATTTGAAGTGAGCCAGACAGAGAGGAGGAGGAGAACACGAGGAGAAAGACCTCTTCAGCTCAAAACTTTCCTCCAAAATTGTCCCAAATTCAGGTATTAAGTCTTTATTATCTTTTCCGTGTGAGTCTGTACAACATTTATTTCTTCTTGTCATTATTCTACTCATTACTGAGCCCTGTGCCATTTTTCCTACCGTCCACTTTCACGCCTTTGATTGATTTGCTCCTGCTTCTTTGCTGAGACACAAACATTTCATCACATTTCTTTTATGGTATGGGTTTTCGCTGTGGGCTTATTTATTTATTCATTAAATCTCTGTTGGTGTTTCATTTATCATTTAGTAGCGTGCAACTCTTGCACCACAATCTCTCCAGCTAATATTGCCGTTTTGCACTTTTTCCAGCGCATCTCATTCCCTATAGACATGTACATATTATTCTGGTCCAAACTTTTCTTCAGAAATGGGACTAATTGCTAAAAAAGGCAGGCAGGAAGATGAGGAGAAACCAGGCTCTAATATTGGAGCAGCTGGTGGGGGTGTTGTTGACATGGCAACAGAAGTACAGTTGACATAACGACCAGGGGGTAGGAAGGGAAGGGGGGTAGTCATAGCTGCGAGGGAGATGGATATGTATGGGTAGCATGGGCAGGGAGTATGTGGGACACAGCGAGTTGCACTAATCGTTTAGCGTCTCTTAAGAGACTCCTGTCTCAGTATGTGAATTAACCTCCCTATCTCCTTCATTATATCTCTTCTTTCTCTTTCAATCTCTACCTGCCACTTTCCCTGTGCTCCCTCTTTCTCGCACTTCCGGCCCATTCATCCCTTCTCGATCTTTCTCCTCATCACGTCACTCTTTCACCGCTCCCTACCCTACATCCCATGTGCCATTAATACAACTTCTGACCCATTACACTTTTCATCCATCGTCCTCCTCCCGCTCCTCCTCCTTGTCCTTGCTTCCTCCTCTCCGCCCTCTCCTCTGTTCTGTTCAAGGTCTTCTGCTCAAAGCAAAGCCTTCGTTACTGACACTCATCATCCAATCCCCCTTACCTTTTCATCTTTTCACCGCATCCTCCAGGCATCATGTCTACTCCAGTCTCCCCGTCCCCCTCGCTCTCCCCACTGACACTGGCCTCCCCTACATCTGCAACCTCCCCCGGTGCCTCCCCTCTGCCCTCGCCTCTCTCCCCTCCACCCAGGGTGCCCGTGTTTCAGAGGAAGGGAGCGCTCAAACACAAAAGGATTGTCGAGGTGAAAGACCACCAGTTTACAGCACGCTTCTTCAAACAGCCCACCTTCTGCAGTCACTGCACCGACTTCATATGGTAACACACGCACGCACAGACTCACACACAGCTACACAGAAACCACCCCAACTGTTCAAACACCACCTCCTCAGGCGTCCCACCACTCCACGTAGTGCTGACTTTCACTGCTTTTTTTTTCTTTTCTCTTTCTTTCACCCTTTCCAGCTGCCTGCTGGAGAAACTGCCCACACTGACCTGCTCTGATCACATAACCTCACCTCCACACTGCCGCCCACATAATCCAGGCGTTACTTTACGAACTCACACACGCAGATGCATTGATATATATACTGAAAACACACACACAAACAAAAACTTAATTAGGATATGAACTTTGGCCTGACTGCATTAAAACAGACAGGCACCAACAGTGAAGTAATTATTTTTTAACTTTATTTTTTTAAAGGTGTACTCTGTTTAGTTTCATAAATCTGAAGGACTCATAAGAGATGGACCGAAGAATCTGAGATATCCACAATAATAATGCAGGAGTAGAAAGTCAGACTCAGACTTCAAAAGGGTTAATGTTTCAGACTTCTGCAGTCTCCTCCTGAGAGACAAAACACATCACACGATTGTTTTCACAGACTGAGTAGTATGCTTTTTAACGAGTAAACTAAACCAAGCAGTGAAATTAGCAGTAAAAAGCAGTAAAAATTCTATAATGCAGCTGGTTTGGCACTGATAGAGTTTTACCATGTTTAATATCTGCTGTAATTGCTCCAGATGGTGCTGGACTCTGCATTTAGAGATTTGAGATTAATGTTAGAAAAACTCTGACATTAATCTCAGAAACACCTAAATCCCAAACTGGGATTTGGTGTAAGTAAAAATTTAAGGTTTTAAGTATCTAGAAGTACATATAGGTATTTACAGGTGACTTTAATAACTGAAAGTATAACATTACCTTTTAAAAAAACCCTAATAGTAAAGTAACATACCAGTGCTTATCATCATTTATGACATTCATGCGTGTATACATTAATTTAGAATGAGATTTGACTTATTTATGAACAGACGACACCCTGTGAGCGCGACCACTGAAGACGCAGTAGTCTGTGTTTATCGTTGTGGGTGTAAGTGGCTGTGTGTTTGAACATATGGTGGGAGTGTATGTTGGATGCAGGGCGCTGTACGTGCCAGCAGCCTCTGGGTATCTTTCAGGACATTTCTCCAACTGGCTGCTGTCTTGGCAGTGGTAGCAGCTCTTAGATGAGGTTGAAAACTCTCTTATTTTGCACAAGATGTCAGAGCAGACGCTTTCAATCACGGTGTTAGAGGCCCCGGGGAGATTGTTAGATTAATTAAAGACTAAGGCAAGATTGTTCTAATTTGTAAATGTAAATATCTTGTTTATTAAGTCAAGGTCTTAAAGAGGAGTGGGTTGTACCTGGTTTGGCTCCTTTGGGTAATAACTGAGCTAAACTATCTGAAAATATTAAAAAAGTGAAATTGCTTCGTGTCACAGACCAGTCTTAGCATACTAACAAGGATCATAGCTTTTTTTTTTTTTTTTAATGTTTGTTATGATACTTAAACCTTTTAACATCTACCAAGCTGCTGGTCACCTGCTTACTGTTAGGGTCAGATGGTATATACTAAACATGTGGATTATTTAAAGAAACATTGCATATATAGTGTCATTTTGGTCCTTTAAAAAAAAAAAAAAAAATGTTAATCTTTTACAAGCTTTTCCACTTATGTGTGCCAAATGGGCCAAAAAAAAAAAACCCGCCTATAAATAGACTGGATGCTAACCTAATCCTTATCCTAACCAGAACACCTGGTGGATGCTAGGAGGCTGAAGACAAATCCAACAGCAGCTAATTGTGATTTGGCATAGATGGAGATCAGATTTGCTGGTCATAACTTCACCATCAAGTGTCTCAATAAGCCATAATAGTGAGCCACGTTAGAATGGTCTGAAATTAAAGCATCCGTATTGTCAAGGTAGAGACAAGTCTCCAGTGTGTCACAGAGCTAACACCAGGACACACAATTTCATGCTCACATTAGCATCTGGAGCCAAATTAGAATCACCGGTTAACCTAACATGCATGTCTTTGGGCTGTGGGAGGAAGCCAGCAAACTTGGAAAGAATCCACACAGGCACATGCATCCTCACAGAAAGGCCCCAGCCAGTCATCGGGTTCAATCTCGGGCACTTCTTGCTGTGAGATAACAGTGCTAACCACTGCACCGCTGTGCCACCAACTGCAGCATCCATCCATCTAGTTATCCAATAAGGGATTGCAGTTGGGCTGGAGCCTATCCAAGCTGTCATAGGGCGGGAGTTGGGGGGTTACACCCTGGACAGCTCGCCAATCTATTGCCGGGCTCACACAGAGAGGCAGACAACCATTCACGCTCACAGTCACACCTATGGCCAATTTAGAATTACCAGTTAACACCTAACAAGCATGTCTTTGGACTGTGCCAGAGTACCCAAAGGGAACCCATGCGAGCACGGGGAGAACATGCAAACTCCACCCAGAAAGGCCCCAGCCGGCTGATGGATTCGAATCCAGGACCTGCTCGTTGTGAGGGGACAGTGCTAATTACCGCCAAAGAGAGTCACAGATTCTTTATCTGCAGCAGCAAAATGGAATTTAGCCATAATTCATTTGGTTATGTGTTTGTTCTATTTTCACATCATTAATTCAAAATGCAGTTATCCCCTACATTAAATTCTCTGTGATATCTGGCCAGAAAGCAGCTCTGTGAATCCTCATCATATCTGGTTCTCTAATGCTCTCTGCTGGTCAAAAAGCAGAACTGGTCGGATATGTTTGGTGCTGCAGACACGGACTTCTGTTGAATGCCGATCAAGGATCAGATTACCCTTAGCAACCCTTTCTTTAATTATTACTAGGCCAGATGGTGAACTGATTGTAGATCAGTGATTATGGTCAGTTTCCTATGAACCCCTGAGCCTCTCCGGTATGACTGTAGAGGAGCTGTCGAGGTCTCTCGTTTGCCTGCCTTTCTAAGCTTTCTAATGAAAACTTGATCCACAACAGGCAAGCTGCTGAGTGGACTGTTTAGTCAATCAATGACTTAATTATTCAATTAAAGCTTTAAGGAGACCATGGAAGCTAGCCAACATTGCAGAAGGATTGTATTGGTGTTTGACCAGGTCAGCGGTGAGGCTTTGAAAGGAAAAGCACTCAAACTTCACACATAATGACTTAGTGTATCAAGTTGTTGGTGTTTTTTGTCTTTTTATGAGACAGTTTGTTCTCTACTAGAGTCTGCATTCCTGTCTTTATACACCGCAGAGTAATGCAATAGCAATATTTCATTCTCCAAAGCTAAATATTTCACCTTAAGGAGGACTGCAGAAAATTGTTTTTGTATCTTAATCCATGTGTCTTTTTCACACAGGGGCATTGGGAAACAGGGATTCCAATGTCAAGGTAGAGATAAACCTAGCGTTATTGCCTTTCCTAGCAGTGTTTAATCTTCTCTGATGTATTTTTTGTCCTGCAAAACAGATTAATTCTGAGATGTTTGCTTTCTCTAGTTTGCAGTTTCGTGGTCCACAAAAGATGTCACGAGTTTGTGACCTTCACGTGCCCCGGCTCTGTGACCGCCCCCAGACCAGATGTGAGCAGATGTGTCTTTTCCCTTCTTATTTTGAGTTTTTGTGAAGATTTGCATCGTCATCATCATTTTTCAACATCCTTTGATGACAGTAGCACGTGTGCGTGAGTCAGCCATCAGTCCATGCATCTTTCGCATCACGCAGCCTGTTCCCATCCATGACGTTTGCACTCATGTCATGCAATCCTACAAGGCATCTGAAATGCTGGGACTGGGAGATAGGGTGTGGGGGAGACAAAGGGGGACGGCAGGATGGACTGATAAGAGTGAGAATTAGAGGGGGGAGAAAGAGAGCGAGAGCCACAGACTGCTCAGTCTTCTTCTGTGTGGCATTTTGAGGATTTCAGGGAGATTTGTCTTTCACTCACAATTTTATTCTACCAGCTAAATAAACTGCCTGAGAATTGAGGTCAATGAGAAAATGTGTGTAACTGTGTGTGTGTGTGTGTGTGTGTGTGTGTGTGCGTGTGTGTGAGATTGAAAATGGATGAGACAGTGAAAGAACACACAGAGGGAAAGAGAAGAAACAGGGTGATAGTGTTTTTAAATAGCGACTCAGTGCGACAAGGGAGGGAAAACAGTTTGGGAGAAGGTGGTGTATGAAGCGTGGCGGTGGGGTGGTCTGATGAGCTGAAGAGAGATAAAAATGATTCATCCCTCTGTGCACAGTATATACACGCTAACACACACGCAGCCTTGCAGACACACTGTGTGTCCTCTCCGAGTGGAAAGATCTAATTGGCTTGTCCACGAATGCCCCACTCATCTTCTCTCCGCTAATCACGCTCTGCACGTGTGTGTGTGTGTGTGTGTGTGTGTGTGTGTGTGTGTGTGTGTGTGTGTGTTCACAGCCTCTTCCACGGTCATCGTATGTATGTGTGTGCGAGAGAGACGGAGTTCTCAGTGCAGATTGTTTTTCTGTTTTATTTCAGGACCTGAAGAGTCGACACACATTTAAGGTCCACACGTACTCCAGCCCTACATTTTGTGACCACTGTGGCTCGTTGCTGTATGGCCTCATACACCAGGGCATGAAATGTACCAGTGAGTTTCACTCCACTCTATGACATACATAAATCTACGTGCTTCGTGCCTTTATTAGCTATTATGCTCAGATGAATATCACTTCACATATGCACATTGCTGAAACTCACATCTGGAGAAGAGTGTTCCAGCTATTATTATCATTATTCTTTTTTTCTTTTCTTTTTTTTTGGCTAAGATAAAGGAATAGTTAGTCACTTTGGAAAAAGTGCTTGTTCACTTTCTTCCTGAGAATTAGATGAAGAGTTTGGAAACCAGTGGAGACTCCAGGAGGCTGCTATACCCCGTGAAGAAAGTCTGGCACATACCAACCAATAATTTCAGAACTTGGCATTTCTGAACTTGCTCACATAAATATTCTTGTCTTTTGAAAGAGCTATGCTAGTGAGGCCCACAACCACTATTCCTCATCTCATCTTTTTAATTGTTATGCTTAATAAAGCTAGCGCGCTAGTGGATTTAGACTGATTACAGCTAATTACTCCGCACGTATCCAGCGCATGTCTGTGTTCACACTCTTTTGTGCATCTTTGTGTGGTGAGGTTGTGACATGAACGTCCATCGGCGATGCGAGACCAGCGTCCCCAGTTTGTGTGGCCAGGATCACACAGAGAAGAGAGGGAGAATCCATCTGACCATCAGAGGAGAAAAGGAGGACGTCTATGTCACAGGTGGGAGGACCCGCTGGGTTCAACCAATTTAAACAAAAAGCAGGCCTCTGCAGGAAATGTAAGGTTTCTCTTCTTTCCTTTTATTGTTTCACTGCTGTTTCAGTGCGGGAGGCTCGTAACTTGATGCCCATGGACCCAAATGGCTTGTCAGACCCGTATGTTAAACTGAAATTGATTCCAGACCCAAAGAGCCACAGCAAACAGAAGACTAAGACCATCCGCTCAACACTCAATCCCGTCTGGAATGAGAGCTTCACCTTGTGAGTCCTTGCAAACTTTAGGGTGGAAAATTTACAGGGTTCTGCCACAAAAGTTGCTATATGTAAAATCGGATTACTCAGTGGCGTTAACCTTTACTTTCTTATAGGTGCATCTTTGATATCCAGGTGAAATAAGACATTTCAGAAAAGGTCACAGTGAAAAGGGATGATTTCGTGCTATGCTTTGTGTTTCATCATGTATCAAATTGTCACAAGTGTGTGTTTGACTCCTCAGCTCCGTGCGTGGTCACCAGTGGGACAGGCGTCTGTCTGTGGAGGTATGGGACTGGGACCGGACGTCTAGGAACGATTTCATGGGAGCGCTGTCGTTTGGCGTGAGTGAGATCTTCAGGCGTCCAATCAGTGGTTGGTTCAAACTGCTGGCCCAAGATGAGGGAGAGTACTACAACATTCCTGTGCCAGACCCGGACCTGCAGGTAGGCAGCAGGCTGCTTTATATGGACATAAAGCCATCAGATGGGCTCAAGGTGAACAAAAAGCAAGTGACGGGATATTTATACCTGTATTCACCAGGAAGTGGAGCAACCCTTTATTTTGCGCCATGCCTTTGACCATTCATCCTTAGACCTTGGCATAGCTTTTATCAGCTTATAATTACCTACATCTAACAAACAGCAGCTGCCACAGCTCATACTGGGTCAGCGTCTGTCCTGCTGAACTATCCCGTTTCCTACAGTTCTATCTAAGGAAGAAAAAAAACTTGGAAGATTAATGCCGGTGTTATTGCTAAATAATTAGATAATAAATTATACTGAGTGCCCTTTCTTCTCCGTTGCACTCTGCATCCACCAGGGTGCAGAATTGTGCTGCCTGACTGCAGTCCAAAACTGGGGGGTAGGAGGGAGTTTGGTTTGTCTTGGGTTCCTGTTTTATGGATCTGTGTGTGTGTCATTTATCTCTCGAACATCCCATTTTGTTTCTCCAGGAGCCTCAGCCAGATGCTACTACACCTTCTTTGCCTCAAGCGATGCCTTCCCCGCTGTCTGAACCATTTCCCGTGGCCCTGTCCCCGACCCTCGTCCCCTCCTGTCCCCCTGGCCACACTCCGGGCCCTGGCAAAGTTAAAATGGGCATCCACGATTTCAACTTCCTCATGGTTCTTGGAAAAGGCAGCTTTGGCAAGGTAAACGAAATGCCATCTTTTCTTTTGTACACACAATCATCACCTCTTATCCAGCCACTGTGAATGATATCAAAGAGGCCATTCATGCTGGAAACAACAAAGATTATTCCTGGCTTTAAATCATTTCTTCTATCGATGGACTTGACCTTCAAGTGGCATTTCATGCAGCAGCTCCCAGGCACAGGAAACCTGAATATCTTTGAAAAAATAATAAATGACCCTTTCTTACGAACATACTCACTGTCTCTACTTCTGCTGCCAAATGATTCATTTAACCCTTTGCTTCTTTTGTGTTGTCAGCAGTCGTGAGCTTCCCACATGCCGCACAGGCAGTCATCCTGGAGGTGTTCATTTCAAGGGAGCCTTTGCTCTCCATTTTCTCTTTAATTCCCCAGTAGATGAGACATAATGAAGAGAGAGGAGTTTTGAGTCCTTCTTCCTCTTCTGAAATCCCCCTGTGCCGTTTCATAACTGTCAGAGGAGAGTCTACAGAGGACAGGAGAAATAGACTCGACTTACGTAAGACGTGAGAAGAGAGAAAAAAAAACGACCCAAGAAAGGAGAGACAGACCCCGGGGCTGCTGAGTGAGGGAAAGTGAGAAGGAGACAGACAGAGATAGAGGGAAGAGAGAAGGATTACTGTGCTGCAGAAAGTGACAAAATGACCAAAAAGGAAATGGGATAACAAGAGCGGCAAATAGAAAAAGTACGTGCTACTAAGATTTGTAATATTCTGCAGGGTGAGGAGTCCTATTTTTATGTGAGTTGGTTTAAAACCACGAGGCAGAGCAGGAGACACGATCACAGATGGTAGGATTTCTCCTGCTGACTGGCAGTTCATCAATAGCACTGCACACACACACACACACAGGGAGTCATCTTAGCGTAGTCGCACAGTTTTATATATTTTTTTAAAAAACGGTGTAATTTTCAGTGCTATTCACCTCCATTTGAAAGTAAAATGAGATCCTTAATTTCCACTCGCCTCTATTACAGCTCAGCACTGAGGGCTGATCATTTCTAACAGTGTTGTTGTCAGCGTTTTCCATATTTATTGACTGTATTTATCTCAGTGAAACCTGGATCACGTGGCACTCATTGTGGAAAATTATAGCATCATTAGCACTCAAAGCTACCCACGAGCAGCCAGTTTAATAGGGGTGAGAAAATGTGTTTTTAATGTCTGATTAAAACACGAGAGCAAGCTTTTGGGGCTTTTCCTGTCCACTCGAGACATTAATGTCTTGAAACCCTCAGGCCTGTTTCAACTTTAATTAAACTTTACATTGAGTTATTTCATCATACATGTACATTACCAAACTTGCTGTTATCCATTCTGTAGTTATAACTTTTTCTTTTCCTCTTGCACTATATATGCCTTTTATTCATTTTACACGGGCGCTCGAACACTGGAGCGCACTGGTTTATTTAAACAGTGGAACTAGTTTTCTCCTGCAACCAGTGCACCTCATCACTGCTAACACAATAACCTAAAAAACACTCAGACCTGACTGCAGTACAGCACATCACACGCATGGCTGTCTTTGGAGCGAGAAGAGTTGCATTGGGGATTTTTTTTGAGTCTGGGAGCACTTTTCTGTCAAAGCTATAATAATTTTTTTTTAAGCTGCTCCTGGTTTGCTGTTGCTGGGTTATCCATTCAGAAATGTTCAAAGGTGACTTTGGAATTTAGGGGAAATTGTGTTTTCTCAACTCTCTAACATTTAAACCAGAAAGTCAGTCCTGTGTTTTCTGTAAACATTTTCTTTATTTATGGGTTTTGAAGACATACGGTAGCTGCTTTACAGACTTTTGGGATTCACGCTTGTCTCCTTGTTGCTTCAGAAACTTTCTCTTCTCTTCCCGCTCCTGCACAGGTGCTGCTGGCAGAGGAGCGAGGCAGCGAGCGTCTGTTTGCCATAAAAGTGCTGAAGAAAGACGTTCTCTTCCAGGACGAGGACACGGAGAGCGCTCTAGTAGAGAGGAGGGTTCTGGCACTCCCTTCTCGTCCTCACTTCCTCACGTCCCTCTACTGCGCCTTCCAGACTGAGGTGTGTGGGTATCTGGGTTCCCAAATGAACTGTCTAAATTTCATTAAATTGGCCATAAAGCTGCCTGACATTTTGGCTGCATCGTCCTCCCAGGAGTTGCTTCGGTCCAGGTTGGGCGAATTCCGATTAATAAATGAAATAATTAGCTTGCTTTCTTTAACAAGGTCCTCGGTCCTGAAGGAGGTGTTTTAACAGATTGCTTTTTAATTTGGACAAGAGGTGATTATGCATGAGGAGCTTGCACGTGTGTGTGTGTTTTTGCTTCTGCAGGACCGACTGTATTACGTGATGGAATATGTCAACGGAGGAGACCTGATGTTTCACATTCAGATAGTTGGGAAGTTCAAAGAGCCTCACGCAGCGTATGTAGTCAAAAAGCTCCTTTAATCACCGTCCTTATCTACACAAAGTCTCATTTCCTGCCTTTTTATTCTGTGCTCTCTTACATACACACTCGTCTCTTAGCTTTGTTCATTATACCTGGTGACTCATAAAAAGTCATCAACTCAAGTGCCAGCCCTTTTCTCTTCCCCGACTTTCTCCTCCCACTAATCTTATCGTATCATCTACATTTTCCCTCCCCCTGGCTGTTCTTCTAATCAATAATCTTTGATCAATCATCTAAAACTAATTTTTGCCCTGTTGCTCATTTCCATCTCTCTTTCTTCATTTTCCTGCCTTTCATCTCTTTGGTTGCTTCTCCCTTTCATCACCCTCTCCAGCGCCATTCCCTCTCTCCTAACCTCTTGTCATCATCCTCTTTTGAATTAGCTGATTCTCTGTCCCTCCTTCTCCTCCTCCTCTCTCCCTCCAGGTTTTATGCAGCAGAGATAGCAGTCGGCCTCTTCTTCCTCCACAGCAAAGGCATCATCTACAGGTAAAGAAGTGGGCTGCTTCATAACGTGGCCTGGTTTGCCCGTGTTCACTTCAGTCTGCTTTCGGCACAGACACGACACAGATTTATCATGTCTCTTGTAGCTAATGACTGTTATAAAGATGGTATCTATCAAAATGATTCATACCTGTGTGGCGTTTCTCCCCTCTCAGGGATCTAAAGCTGGATAATGTGCTGCTCGACAGCGAGGGCCACATAAAGATAGCAGACTTTGGGATGTGCAGGGAGGGCATGTTCGAGGGCGACACCACACGTACTTTCTGCGGCACTCCTGACTACATCGCCCCTGAGGTACCGTGACCGCTGCCCTCACGCCATGGTCCACAGTCACTCCTGATATTTCCCTCATTTGTTCCTTATTTTCCCTCATTTTCCCTCATTTCACCCCTCTTAGATTGCTTGACCTGTTCTGCATCGCCGCGAGACGCCGAGTTGCTTCGCTGCAGCTCCCCCTCGTCTCCTCTGTCCTCTCTGACCTTGTCAGCAGTTTTTGAATAATTAACTTCACATGATTCAGTTAGCAGTGGTGTGTGATTGTACTGTGAGAGTGTTGCATAGAAGTCACTACTGTCCTTCAGAGACATTGTTTTACGAGCATAGCGCCGCTTTCTCACAGCCGCTGACAGGCTTAACTTGCATGTAAAGTCTTTATTTAAAAATAGTTAAACAAACCACTACAATGGATAGCTTGCCCTTGCTCATACCCGGCATTTATACAGTTTGCCAACTTTACTTTTTAGTACATTTCCAGAAAATGTAGTGGGGTTTATTTCATATTATTATGGGGTTTCAGCAGTCTCCATTTGTAAAATTAAGTAGGTTTTTATTTAAAGTTATGGTTAATGAGTTGACGGAAGCAAACAAAGAAGTGTTTGTGTTGAGCTGCGGTGGAGCACTTAAAAAATTATTCTTTGCCCTCATAAACATGAAACATGAAAGGTTAGTCAAGTAATGAATAATTAAGGAAAATATCCTTGGTATAAAATGAGCGTATACCAATAAAATACATTTCTTTTGACCAGATTCCATAAAAGTTAATGTTCCACATTGTACCTATGTAATAAAATTACATGGAGAATTTACATGTAATCACATTACTTCAAGTCAGCAGTTTATTTTTGTGAATGATAGGAAAAGGGTGGCAAAAAGCTCACAGCCTTGCTCGGCTATTATCTGTATTTTTTTTTTAAGTAGAAAAATCAGTTTCATCGGTCAGTATAAATTTGTAACAAAGAAATCCTGTTTCAGTCTTCATGTGCGCCACTGTCTGTGGTTGAAGACAGAGCTGAAATTGTGTGAACATAATGAGATGAAGCACCAAAAGACTAAAAGGGATGTCACTAATGTCAGTGCAAATATCAGCCGTAGTGAAATAATGAAAAAGTGAAGGTGGTTTTGCTTGACATTCTTTTGATATGCAAACCATAACTGTCTGCCTGTATAATGTTTACCTTACAAATTGTTGGAAATGCGTATGTGCGCCTTACCGCGTGAAGTGATCTTAAACAATTTACTTCAGAGAAGGCATGAAGGCGCATCTCGGTCGGTGGACTCGTAGCTGAGTGATACGGGGGGGGGGAATGCGACTGTTGTGTGCGTCTTTGATATTGTAAACCTTGCTGTGGAACCCCTGGGTATTGACTCTCTTATGTAAACACCCATTGATTCTCCTGTGTCTGCCATTTTGGAAGAGTTGCAATATATTTCCCCAGAGGCTGGGGATTGTTCCCTCGTGCCCCTCTGCACAGCACACCACCACCTCCCCCTCCTGGCACCCACACACACACATACGCACACACGTATCGGGGAAACAAACAAACAAACACACAAGCTTGTTGAACACAAGTGCAAATCCAAATCCGTGTGTTGATTATTTCTGAGCTCATTCACACATGAACCCTCCCTTACGCCGCACTTTATCCTTTCGCTTCTCTCTGTTTTTCACCCCTGCTGTTTCTTGTAGCTGCATATCATCCAAGCAGCCAGCTGCCTCACTCTTCCTATCGCTGCATTGCCATTCTTCCCCATTTATATCTTCTCATACATTCTCCATGCTTTTCCCTCCAGATTGTGGCCTATCAGCCCTATAATAAAGCAGTGGACTGGTGGTCTTATGGAGTGCTGCTGTATGAAATGCTGGCAGGACAGGTAACACTCAGCTTAATCCTAACAATAGCGTGCACAGACACTTTAAGCCCCCAGTACTCGTCCTTTGTAATCACTTCAAAAGACTTTCAAAGAACTTTAATTTCATTATATTCGTTATCAATTTGCCCACAGGTCTGTGCTTAAACTCTTCCGCTCTCTCCCTCACTCTCTTTTCCTTTAAGCCGCCATTTGATGGCATTGACGAGGAGGAGCTGTTTCAGTCCATCATGGAGCAGAGCGTCTCATACCCAAAAAGTCTCTCTCGGGAGGCTGTAGCTATCTGCAAGGGAGTAAGTTCAATCCTCGTTTCTCATATTAACTTTTAACGCACGGGCAATTAAGATAAAAGTTCATGTACTGTGAATCAGGAAATGAAATAACTCTTTACTCGTGCACGTAAAAAAAAAGAAAGAAAGATTGTATTCGGTCGCCTAAAGGAATAGTTCAGCATTTTAGGAACTATGTTAATTTGCTTTTTTACAAAGAGCTGGACTGACACCACTTTTACAGCTGTCTGTCAGATTTCAGGCTGGAGGCAACCAACTTTACTCTTCAGCGCAAAACTTTTTATTTTTACACTACAGTGTTTTTATTCACGTTTTGGGCAGTTGAGTTTTATTACTCACAAATAGTGAGTAATAACTGTTTTTTTTTTCATTGTTTCCGGTTGTTTATGCAAAGCTAAGTGGCTGCTGGCTGTAGCTTCATAATTGGTGTACAGACAGCAGAATCTTAATGATCTTCGTCTCTCTGCAAAAAGCAAACAAGCATAATTCCCCAAAAATTTCAAGGTTTTTCAAAGTGATAGCGCAATAAAAATGCATTCGTTGGCAAGACAACAAAGGAATTGGATTACAGTACGTGATTCCAAAATAAAGCAAAGCTTATCGTGCACACCGACTGCTCTAACCGAGGCAGATCATAAACAGAAGTCATTTATCGTATCACATTATTATCCCAGCCTAGACGCTTTTTCTCACATTTCTCCCCTCATTTCCTCCTCTCTTGACTCAGCTCCTGACAAAGCACCCGGCCAAGCGCCTGGGTGGAGGAGAAGATGCAGAGAGGGAGATCAGGGAGCATCCGTTCTTCCGCTGGATTGACTGGGACCGTCTGGAGAGACTGGAAATCCCGCCACCTTTCAAACCCAGAACTGTCAGTTCAGTTAAACAGATAAACCACATGTTCCTTCTTTCTTCCTCCTCCTCCTCTCTTTCTTCTCTTCTCTGCCTCTCTGAGGACACTTTTAGGGAATTGGAGCTGTCACTTTCTTCCATCTGTCTCCTTTTTCTCTGACTCCCACATTGTCCCTCGTTTCCCTGCATGTTTCCTCCACATTTGCCTTGGCCTTTTCATTCCCTCTTCTTCTCTCTGTCTCTCCCTCCCTCCCCTTCGCACCCCCTCTATTTCCTCTCATTTATCACCTCTTCGGGTTCTTAGATGGGCTTTAAGAGCTCAGGAACAGACAGTTCAGTCATAACAGACAAGACCTTCTGACCTTGGGGTCTTGCCTACTCCTCCCATATGCAAATGTATGTCATCATTAGCCTGCCACTTGCCAAAGTGCCGGTGCGCTGGCCGTTTGTGAGGTGTGCCTTGAGTGAGCCGAGTATGCTCAGGGGTTAGAGGCCAGGCCCATTAGCCAAATGAGATTCATATCATTCGGCAGAATGGCTGTCATATGCTGTTAGGCAGCTGGGGAGGATATGTGATCAGCTTTCTTCCTGTGTGCTTCTGTAGTGAGATAAAAGGAGGTCTCAGTGAGGAAAAAACATGGGGGTGGATTCTTTTTATAGTTTAACACTTTTAATAAACTATTTTTGTTCAGGGGGGGATTTTGTAAAGTTTATTGTGGATGCAATATCATGCATGCATGAAGATGTGTCCTAATCTCAGTCTTGTGTGTACATGCCTTCTCTTCTTCTTCATCGCCAGGGTGGGAAAAAAGGTGAGAACTTTGACAAGTTCTTCACAGCTGCTCAAACGGCGCTCACCCCCTCGGACCCGGATATACTCGCAGCCATGAACCAGGAAGACTTCGAAGGCTTCTCCTTCATCAACCCAGACTTTGCTCCGTCACCGCTCACCGCTGTTTGAAAACGGCTCCCAAATCTGCTCCAGCAGCCATTCCAAGTCTAGCCAGATGATCCTGTTATCCTTCCGATTGTAGTTTTATAGCAGAGAATTTGAACTTGAGAGCTAGCAGCGAGTATTACACCTCTCATAACCAAATTCAGACGTTTACATGAAAATGCCAAGACACCTCGATTTTCCGGGCACTCTCTTTGATGCATGTCTATTAACTCACTCGTCACAGAATGTGTATCAACACTGCAAACATAGTCAGTACTATGGACTGCCATCTTAGACTTTTTTTTATAAGACTTAACTTGATCTAAAGGTACTGTAGTATGAACATGAGAAAAGTAATCTCTATGCATGCAGATAGTTTTTATAGTACTAGACTATCCAAGGCAGATACTTTACTTTCCTTTCCTTTAAGTAAAGTAGTCATATGTTGTGCGCACGTGTAATTTACCAGTTATATTTCACCAGTCGGGGTTTCACTCATGCAGCTACACAGACCACACAGTATGTAAAAGCAGGACATCTCACCATTTTGATGCCAATTCCACCTTAGCATTGCAAGTACTCAGCATCAACAGCACTTAAATGTGTCTTTCTGACTACCTACAGTATCTCACTCTGGTTATTTTTGTGCTCTCTATTTTGGATAAATGACACGTTGACTATGAAGCAAATTGAGCGGGTAGCCACTTTTAGGTATTTATTTATTTTATAAGAGAGGCGTCCCGTGGAAGCGTTTAGTCAGACTCCTCTGACCTGGCTCGACCTCTCGGTTTAACGTCACACCGGTGACTTCAGATGACCCACTGAGATGTTTAAACAATGCAGTTAGCACAATGTGACAGTTAGAGTGGACCACAGCTCTGCTCCACCCACCCAGGCTCACACTGTGTGGTGTGTAATGTCACTGGAAGGGAGTCCTCACTTGACATTCACAGTTTATCTGCATTATTATTATTTTTTTATTCTTGAGCACGCTATGGAATATGGCCTATCTGCACTGCAACTACAGATATCCTATTACTCCAAGTAAACATTACAGTTTTATCAATAAAAGCCTCTTTTTAATGTCTTTCCCAGACGAGAGGCTTGTTAGCTTGCGCAGGTACATATACTTATGATTTTAATGGTGTATGCCGTAAAGCTTTTTGCTGCGTAATGATGTGCTCACAGTATTGATTAGGAGTAATTAAAAGTGAGGCTCACTGGGACTGTTCAATACATGGAAAAATAACAGCAGTGCTGTCATTAAGCCCTATCTGAACAGAGCAGGTGGCTGCAAACTTACTGTGCAAAAATCTCATCCCCGTGCTCTTATCTAATGAACCAGCTGGTCATTTCACACATAAATATGATTTATTTCTTTGATTCTTTTTTTCATGTACAGTTTTGCTTTACATCTGTTTGCCTGTTATTGTAGATCCGATTGAGCTGAAGTCAGATGTCACTGCACACAATCCCTCAGTACGATAATTACAATAGATGATGATCAATAGTGCAATAGATCATTGATAGGTCATGTATCTGATAGTTTTTGTTTTTATGTGCTGGAAAAAGAAAAAGAAAATAAAGTTGATGGGAAAAAAATGATGAAACAGCACCAGTGAAGTGTCTCTTTCTGTGATGGCGTGCGAAGCTGCTGACAAACAAACACGCACGGCCTCTCGCTTTGTCTTCACCACGAGCCTGCCTCCCTGTCACGCTCCCTCCACCCCCCTCCTCCCCGCACTTTCACACATACTCACGCTCAAAAGTGCAATCCCTGGCATGTGAACACACTCACGCACGGAGAAGATGCTGACCCCTCTGTTCAGTGGGCTACTGTTGCTGTTGAACCAGCAAAAACACCTCTCAGGCATCTCTCTCCGGTGCCCTCCTCCTCTGAAGCAGCCCCCATCCACCCCGCCCACCCCCCGGCCCCTCCAGCATCACCATGATGGGACTAATATCCCTGTGGAGATCTGAGTTATAACAAGTTGACCTTCACATTAAAATCTCATCAACTTCCCATCTCCCTGTCTACTTCCCTCCCTTCTCTATCTGCCCTTCATCTCTGTTCCTCTCTGTTTGTCTTTTCTGTCAGTTCTGCACTGTAAATGCTTTACTGCATCTTTTTACGTCATTCTTCATAAATCACCTGTCCAAATTTATTGTGTTGCTTGTATCGCTTTGAAATACTCCTGTTATTGGCTGTTGATATGTGTAGCTTGTCTTCTCCCGGCCTCTACATCAGTATTATGATCTGATTTACACTTATATAGTAATTTCTATCCTGATGGTGTTCAGGCAGTGGACATGTAGGATTATAATTTTTAGTGGAATATATCATATAAAAGCATATTTTAATGAAAAAAAAATTACTGATCTTTGTGTTGATTTATTTCTTTATTTTAAAAAAGCCATACTTCATACTTGCTTACATTAAAGTGACTTTAATCTGAATATATCTGAGATAGCTATGTTTGTAATGACAGATAAACCTTCTTAATTAGTCTGGAATATGTTTCTAATCTGCAGTGCAGTCCTGAAGAGTGTCAAACAGAAAATAAAGCACGTAATGACACTTTTCCTCATCAGCCTGTTTCTTTTACATCTAAAGCTGATTCTTAACTTCCATCACAATCTTTTCTCCAGCCCTGACAGCATCAGCCTTGGTGTAGCTGAACCACCAGCGTTCAGTGGTTGGAGTTGTATGTGCAGTCCATCATTCACTGTCACTCTGACACGATATCATCCCCCTCCTTCGCCACTGCCTCCTCTGCTTCTATCTCTATCCTTCGTGGCTCCTATCGCGCCTCAGTCTCTTATTCTCGCCCCCCTTAATCTCTCACTCTCGTTCTCGCTCGTGCCCTGAGGTCAGAGTGTGCTGTAGACTATTGATATCGTTGCTAAAAATATAGGAATCCTCCACCAGCCAGCTAAAAATAGAGTAAGGGACACAGACCACAGGAGACAAAGAAGGAGGGGACAGGAGGAGAAAGGGAAGGAGAGGTTACTACATGTTTTTCTGATATTCATCAGTACTGTGGAGTTGAATGAAAGTCCTTGTTCAGTCATTAGTTATCTACTGTGCAATACTGAGGGTACATAATCTATTGTTTGTGTTTATTTTCAAGACTCCACACAGCAAATGTGTGAAATTTGGAGTTTTTCACCCTTTCCATTTCAAAAGATACTCACTACCGAGTCCTCAACTTTTTTCATTCAGCTTCTCTTGGCTGGAAAATTTATATTTATTATATAATTATATATAATATTGTATATTACTGTTCATCATGTGAGGAAATTATTGCCAAGTTTACCACATGGACATTATTTATTCCCTTAAAATCATTTTAAAAGATGTGACATCAAGTAATTTATACAAACTGTGTGCCTATGGCAGCTTCTGTGAAGGTTGCTGGGACAGTTTCAAAGAGTTTTACAGAGTGAGGCATAAAAGCAAAACTGTATTCAAATTTTAAAAAAAATACATAAATTATTTTCTTTAAATGTGACAACACCAGAAAAATAGATGTTAAAAAGGATGAGTGAGTATTACTATACAACAGTTTATACAGTGAAGTGCGATATTGCGGTTTGACATCACTCCACTCCACCTCTCTCTCTCACACACACATACTCACATATACTCTCTCTCTTTCTCTCTCACTCTCTCTCCCTCCGACACTTTTACCCCCCTGCTCCCGCTACAGTATGTCTCTTTGGTAGCCAAAGTAGCTTCCTGAACCGATCCACCGCAGTGCCTGGGACAGACGGAGTGAAAGAGAGAGTGAGGAATTTTAGAGGATGGGTAAGGGGGCTTAAGGGAAAACACACAGAGGAGAGAGGAAGAGAGAGAGCGAGAGAGAGAGAGAGAGTAACAAGGAAAGGGGAGAAAGGAGAGGAGAGAGTGAGAGGAGAGACCAAAACCCAGCAAGCCTCCCTGGTGTGAGGTTTCTTGGCTTACTGACGTGTGCGCACGACTCTCGTGGCACGGTGAGTATTTCCCCCTCTCATTGAATACCTGCAGTTATGCGTCTTTTCGTAGTAATTATAATCATGACTCCCCGTTTTGTTTCGTCTATTTAACCCGACTTAAAATGTACGTGCCTGTGTGACAGCTGTGAAAAAGAGCTGAAATTCATAAGTCGTGTTAGCGTAAAGATAGCCGCTCGTGCTCCAGTGAGAGCGCACGCGAGGTGGTGGGGGGGCAAAAGATGTTCTTACCTGACAGCTAAGTCGTTGAGCAGCTCTATTTATTTTACCTATTCCGGTTATTCAATGTGAGACGCTCACATCTTCCCTGCTCTGTGTTTATCATCTCAAAACTCCGCGTGTGAGTGCGTGTGACAGCTGCGGGGGGCTAAACAAACCCACATAGATGCTCGTGTGACTGCTTCACTCTGTACTAGGGTGTTCTTTTGCGGGTACGTGAGAGTATAGTGGCAGTGTTTATCTATCTGCTTTGCACCGTGAAAAAAAGAGAAAGAAATGATGCGAGTGGATTGTCAGAGTGTGTCTGCGCAGAAACCACGAGCAAAACCTTCCACTGAGTCATGGTATCCACGTTTAGTTCCCGTGAAGACTTTTATTTCCTAATGAGTGGTTTCATTGATTTCTCCAGGGCTGACAACCAGTGCACACCTTTTAATTCGGGGTACGCGCATTCCCGTCGTGCGCGTCCATGTCGAGTACTCCTTCCATTTTTTGGGCCAAGGTCTTTTCTCGTGTTAACCTATATCTTCTCGATACGCTCCTTCTGTGCCTGTGTTTAAAAGATCTCTCCACACATAGTTCGTCCCCATCTTCTCTTCTTTCTGCTGCTTTTGCTTTCGTTTTTTTTTTTAAGCTGGGTTGTTTCTTTCACATCCTCTCCTCTTTTCCATCACTGCCGCTTTCTTTCTTGGTGTCTCTTTCCTGAGAGGCTTAGAGGTGATGCCAGTCTGCAGATTGTGACAGATTGGAGTGAATTAAACCTTTTGTCCCCCTTGTGGCTCCTATCTAACCAATTCAATTGGCTCATTACTTTCAGGATGAAGGAGCTGAGGGGCTGTGTCAGAGCACTAAAATGGGATTGTTATCACAAATCTAACAGGAAACTGATTTTTTTCTCCTTTGCTCTTTTTTTTAAACTCAAACCCAATCTTAAGTCTAAGTGCTTATTTCTTCAAAAGCCACAGCAGCCCTTTAGAAGATTTCTGGCACAATAAATCAGTGCTTTTAATTTTTAATCCAAATCTCTTACGAGCCAGCAGGTCGTATTTTTGTTGTTGTTCTTGGATTTCAGTGCATTTGTATGACTTTGTGCTCAAAAACAGGGTGCTGTCCGTGGTGCTGAACAAGTCTGAAAACAGGGTGCTGTCCGCGGTGCTGAACAAGCCTAAGAGAGCAACTCAGGCAAATCCACTCGTTTGTGCAATTTTGCAACTCCACTTTGATTCACACTCGTTTCTGACCACTCTGGCATGTCCTCCAACATATTGGGAGGTGTGATTATTTCTTCGTGAGCCCACTCCTCTGTGCCCTCTGATCTTATCTTTATACCTCATCGGTCTATCCCTCCAATCATGCTGTGTCATTTCACTGAGTTGTTTTTGAGTTCACGGTGACCCTGCTTTGAACTCTGTAACTTAAACTTTTCAGCACCAGTCGACTGTTACTGTGGCAGCAGGAGCTGAAATTGGCCTGCCGTGTGATTTAGACCCCCCCGGTTAAAGAAGGAAAGTTAAGACCAGGGCAGCAGGAAACTCATGTGCAGCTTAAGCCCATGCAAATCCTCAGTTGTTCCCTTGTGTGGCAGATGACAGTGCCAATTTGCATCCTGCCCTTTATGTATCTTGTAAGTTTTCCTTTTAATCTCAGTGGCTTTACATCTTTCATGTGTTTGTCTGACTGGACTTTTTGTGGTTGTGGTTCCTCACTTCTGTCTGCCCCATTAGTAACGCACTCCTTACTTCATCTGCTTCTTTCAGCCTTTCAGATGCCCAAACTTGTCATTTCTTAGACTATTTCTCTAATGTGTACCCTCTACCATCACCCAGTTCTGTTCTTACACATCATTATTGTGCCTAGCGCACAAAAGAAACTCTATTCATCCCCGCTGCTGCATAGAAACCGAGGGAACTTCTATAGTGGTCACATCTCCCACAATGGGTGTCCAGATAAGACGAGACCAGGCTTAATCTTTAAGAGTTTATTCCCCAGTAGACTGCTTTTTTTTTGTAACCAGACTTTTCAAAGACTCAAAGGTTTGTCATACAATGAGAGAGCAGAATAATAAAGTGGTTCTCATGTTTTAGTCATTATTTGACATTAAAGTTTCTGTTGTCACAGCCGTCGGAGGTGCACGATAAATGGCCCACGCTGTTAAATTAATTTGCGACCCTGAGCGTTACTTTTTTAAGTCATTATTTTATGCAAATGTATTGTCGTATGTTTAATAGGTGTGAATAATTGATTTGCAGTTTCTGTGCAACAAAAAGGGGGTCAGGATTTACAGGGGGTGATGCAAGACACTGTGGAGATTTTTATTAATGACCGTGAAACAGTGTAGTGTGAGTTCAAATAAGAGCTCAGAGCAGCAGTGATATGCTGAGGAAAGGCTCAAGCGCACATTTTTCAAACCTTCAAGCAACGTGTTACATCAGCTGAAGAACATAGATGATTCCACTCCCGTCCTCTATTGAAAGAACGAGAGGTTGAAGCTTGAGTTGTTGTTTAAATAAGTTCTTTTGCTTTCTTTCCAAGCTCCTTAGATTACCATGACCTGGATGACTGAGAACCTCCACAGATGAGTTGCTACATGTTTACCAAAATTAGATGGTGTAAGGGTGAAATACCATCCCTGGTGTGGTGAAAATAAACTCTGGTCTCAAGTTAAGGGTTATATTTTAAAGTGGCTACTTAATTCTAGAGCGCAATGGTTAGCACTGTTGCCTCCCAGCTGGGTTAAAATCCACCATCTGGGCCAGGGCCTTTCTGTGTGGAGTTTGCATGTTCTCCGGCTTCCTTCCACAATTCAAAAGCATGCAGTTAGTGGGGTTGGGTTAATTAGTGATTATAAATAGGTGGAAATGGTTTTCTGTGACCTGTCCAGGGTGTACCCTGCCTCTCCCCCAATGGCATCCCCACGACGCTGAATTGGACAAGCAGAAGAGGACAGATGGATGGATGGATTACTTAATTCTACCTCTAGCCCACAGTTTTGATGAACACAGCCCTGAAAAATGATGTTTCATTAGTAAGCACCAGGACACTAGAGCAGTTTTTAGTGGCTTATGTCAGATTGCAATCCCCATTTAATGCTTCTATTACACTGTCAGGTTTTATTTATTTCACCTTAATTGCTGCACACACTGCAAGAATGTGAAAGCCACAAACTAAAACAGTGTGCAGCTGCTGATGAATGCAAGTCATTACAGACACATCTCCAGCATCTAAGTGATTTCAAATGTTGACAGTTGGACCTAATTAAATTGTCTAAAGCTAGAGAAACACATTTTTCTAAGGAAACCAGTTAAGAATGTTTAAAGATTATATGATCATACATAGGGAAATGTGTAAAGAAATGCAAACACCATGATTAATTAGTGGGAGTGTCAGCAGGTGAGTCACCACACACTATGCAGCTCAAAAAACCTGTGTTAATAAGGTAAGGGAAAAACCAGGGTGAAGACAGTCTGGCAGACACTCACGTCTGCTCATTAGGCTCATTAAGCTCGTTAGGCATGTTGTGCATCGTAGTAACTGAAAGCTGTTCTCTCTTCTCTTCCTTCATCTGGATTTAAAGAGATTTTTAGCAGGAAAAGCAAAGGGGGGCAAGTATAAGATTTTGAAAAGTGAAAGGAGCATCAGCTTCATGTCCTCCACTTTTGCAAACACTGCAGTGAAAACAAATCAAAGGAAAATATTCAAACTCTCAGGCTGACAAGTCATCTTCATTATTGTAATAAACCTCACAATATAGCTAATAATGTATAACAAATTACAATAAGCATCAGCCTTCTCTGTGTTTCGCATGCCTCCATTACTTATTAAGCCGATGACACTGAACAAGGTTCCAAATTAAGCAGAGGCTACACAGACACAGAAACTCTTAAATCTATACAGACAGCATGTTCACTGGGTTTTCAGAGAAGTCTTTCCCAGTCAACCAGAATTAAGTCACAGAAAGACCATGTGTGAGTCACGTAAGACCTCAACTCTCCTTCCTAATCTGTATATCTGTTGCTCTGGGTTTTTTTTTAGTCCTTCCATAATTTTATTTGTGAAGTCATCATTCGTTTTGTTGGCTCCTCTCTAACCTTAAACAGGATTGGTTGCCAGTGAATGTGTCACTAACTCATCTTTAGCAATAACAAGGCAGGACAGGAGGATAGCCTGTAGCTCTTTTTCCCCATGTGAGCGTGTCACATGTCTGTCTCAGAGTTTCCCCGTCTCTAATGACCTCCCCTTAGTGAGCCCTTCCATATCTACCTATATTTCTGTCTGCAGTTTTGATTTGCCTCTCTCATCCTACCTTCCAGATGAGTACGTGTAGCAGCCGTGCGTTGACCATCCTGTCCACAGTGTTCGGCGCCTGCGGACTGTTGCTGGTCGGGGTGGCCGTGTCCACGGACTATTGGCTCATAATGGTGGAGGGAATCATCCTACAGCAGAACCAGAGCCAGGAGGTGAAGATGGCGCTCCATTCAGGCCTCTGGAGAGTTTGCTTTGTGGCTGGTAGGAAGATACAGCACATGTATATACATATATGCAAAGAATGACTGAATTCATATTTGATCATCACGCAGTGACAAACACACAGAAAGAGCAGCAGAGTGAGAGAGCAGAAATCTGAGAAAAGACAGATAGCAACCTTCCAGCCTTTGGAATCATAGCTGTCACAAAACATGATCGTTACCTGTGAGCAGGACTGCAGAGACCCACATGCTCTTTTGATTTTAGTGTATTTCTTCATGCACCACTGACTTTGATCCTTGACCAACCCCAACATTTTCCACCTTCTGTGGTTGCTCACAGGATCAGAAAATGGGAGATGTGTTGCGTCAGAGTATTTCACCGAGCCCGATATAGAGATCACCACTGAAAACACTGCGAACATCCTGAGTGAGTAAAACACAGCAATGGCATTACACTTCATCTACTGTGTGAGATCCTGTGGCGGTGTCCCCCTGCTGACCGTTTGAGGGTACTGATGTTTGAGTGCAGCAGTTCATCAGTGTTAAAATTCATCAGCGGGTTCTGTAAGTTGACAAGTTTGAGAAAAAGAAATCCAAAGATGTTGAGTTTAGAAAAATTATTCATCCAGTGATTCAAAGGTTTTATTTTTTCGTGTTAAAGAGTTTCTATGAGGTATAATATATTTTGTGTTAAACCCTTCAGATTGCAGTAGATTACTAATGAATTAGTAAATTCATTGATTTAACTCCATAATCTTATAGCTATCTCACTATATTATTTTATTATATCCTATATTATTATCTTTTCCATCTCACAATGACAATGAAAATTTTATCTATATAGCTCCTATTAAGTGTAGGCCTGTGTTAATAAAAGGGTTTCGAGTCTGTTTTTGAATGTATGCACAGATAATGTATCCACACTAACTGAAAGCACCCTTTGTGGACTGAGATCTGACTCTGGGAACATGTAAAAGATTTGAACCTGATGACCCGAGTGGCCTGTCTGGGTTGTAGAGAGTGAGTGATTATATTTTTGTATATCTGCACCATGTAAGGCCATTTACTTAAGTCTTGTTGGAAAGAAGTCAGAAAGAAGAAGACTACAAGGAATTAGAGGGGGAAATGACAAATTCCTGTTCTCTCCAAGAGGAAAAGTTCATGCTTTACGAGTCTTATAGGAGTTTCCTCGTGGACGTGACCCCATTTTTACATTTTTCTAGTAAAATAACGTTTATTTGATTCATACTTAATTCTTCTAGAATGAGACATAAGTCTTATGAGACATCCAAGACATATAAAAAATAAATATATAAACCAGTTTTTCTTTATTTTACTCTAATTTAGCTATTTTAAGGTCGACATTATCATCGCCTCTCTTCCCAGTTTAAGGTTACATCCTAAAACCTGCATTTAACACTGTGACCTCTCCTTCCTCCAGAGATGGTGCGTACGGCCACGCCCTTCCCGATGGTGTCGCTGCTCTTTGTCTTCACTGCCTTCGTCATCAGTAACATCGGACACATCCGACCTCAGCGCACCATCCTGGCCTTTGTGTCCGGCATCTTCTTCATCCTCTCAGGTGGGGCCCATTACTCATGTCCTGCTGTTACTGCTCCCTCACTCTGTGATTGATTACAGCGTCCTGGTGTGTCCTGTGTCACACATGCAGACACTCCATCACAGCTCTATTTCTGGTCTGTGATGCAGGTGTGCGGACTGTCAATAGAAAAGGTCAATGGATTTGCTTTGAATGTTCCCGCTGAGTTTTTCATTTGCCTTTGTCTCGTATAAACTTTATTAACTTGATAATTAGGAGTAGCTCTTCCTCCATATTTTAGTGGCATATTTTTAAAAGAGTGTTAAAAGAAATTGCAAAAACCTTTGAATATTTCTTAAGCAGCTTAAGCAGGTTTTTCAGCAGCATTTTCTTCATTATGGCAGCCAGTCTTGTTGAACACCAGATGGCGGTAATGTTCCCGTTTCTGGTGCTCAGCCTGATCGTCAGTGGCCACATTGGAGCTTGTGTTCTCTGGCGGTTCTTTCTCCTAACACGCACTTTTGAGGAGGAAGCGTGACCGCAGAGCTCAGAGGAGCATCACGCAGAGTCTGATATGATGACTTCGACATGCCATTTCAGAGTATACGAGGTAATAAATGTTATGTAATGAAGGTTACATAATGTTTATAGCCTCTGCTGGAGTGTCACAGTGTTTTACTTTATGCCTTATTTTGATAATAGGGTGATAATAAGGGGCAAGTGTATCAAATTGCTTACATACTCTGCTGCACTAAGCCTCTCTGTGCCTTCCTCCTGCCTTCCCTACTACACACCCCTCTCAACCCTCCCTCCCCAGCCCCTCCCCTTCCTCCTATTCCTTTCCTCACCCCTTCATTCAAAGGATATTATTTCTGAGTCATTGTTGCTGCAGTGGTGTGTGCGGAAGGATGTTCCACTGGCATCCCTGACGCAGTAGTCTGGTAAATATTGTAGTTTGTATTGGCAGGCTGGGTGCAATGACACCTTGTTCTGGTTAATATAACAGAATTCAGCGCAGGAAATAAAAAAACAGCACGGGGCCACAGATGTTTAATCTTGGTTAGAGGCTCTCCCGCTCTCTCTGTTACTCGCTTTCCCTCCCTCTCTTTTTCTGTTTATCTCTTCCCCCAACAAACACACCACAGATGAGCTGCATATGCACGCCTCCTTGCACCATTTACCTTCATGTTTGCTTCCCCTTTGTCTCACACTCAACACTTCTTCTTTTGCTGCCTCTGACTGTGCACGTGCCTGTGTGTTCCTCTGGATTTTCAGGCATTAACTCAGATAAAGATGTACTTCTGCTGCAGGATTGACAGCAGCACGGTTTCTACATTTCCCACGCGTTTCAAATTTAAGTCAACAACGAAACCAGGCCATTCACGTAGAGGGCATAAGCACTTGACAGCCCTGTGGTGCACTTGAATGTTGCGGTGAAATATTCATATTCGCTGCTTACAGCATGATGCTGTCTTTGAATATTGATTCTGTGATGTTGGCCATATGTTGCGTCTCATAATTTTAACATAGCCAAAGTAAGGTGGAGGGCAGGTAAGTGTTCCTGGAAAAGAGAGGTTTAAATGTTGTATGGGATGCTTCTGGCTGATTCCAGATCATCCGTTCACTTTTGAAAGGCACGTCTGTTTCCAGTACAGTGAATATACTGAATTTTTCACTATAACATATTCAAGTTTTCACAGCGTGCTACATCAGTTCTGACTGCATGACTTTAATTAGCATGCCATGTTAGAGTAGCAGAATTATTCTCTTTCTTTTGTTACATTTTAAGTGGTTTTTTTCGGGATTTCTCCTTCTTCTGCCTAAAGATAAATAGCAAGTAACTGTTTAATTTAGAGAAATATCCTTACATACACCTAATCAGAAACAGCAGTCATTATAAGAGAACGTTATAATACTTAAATTATAATTTTCCTCCTAGTAATTCATTTTCCTAGCTTTCATACCCTGACATGCTGCCAGTCTGTCTTAGTGAAATAAGTTATTAATTAAGTTGTGTTAACATAATAAGACATTTTTATAATGAAGATTTATTATTATGTATTTATTTATTTGCCTGATGAGGATGTGAATGACATACAGTATGCCAGCATGTTCATTAAGAACATCCACTCATATATTAAAAAGAATGTGGCTTTCCTTGTATTGTGTTGCAATCATCACATCATAGCAACTAAAGGATCTGAAACTTTTTTATGGGATTATGTTTGAGGTTGTTAAAGGTATGTTAAGCACTTGGTTATAGAAACACTGGTGTTATGGTTAACCCTGGAAAAACTCAAAGGTGGTGTGACAGGTTACGTTGACATATGCTGATATATCCTTTTTAAATCAAATTCCCACAAAAGTGCTTTGAATCCTGAACCTAATTACATGTTAACTGCATGCTAAAATCATTTGCCACTGAAAGTAATCCACAGTGACAGTATGCTCTATTTTATTTATTTTTATTTTGGTTTTTGCAAATAGAATCTTATTTTTAAAAAGACTGTTTTCATTCTAAAAGGAAAAATGTTCAAAGGTCTTTGTGAATAACTGATATGAAATTTCTCGTCTGTCTCTCTGGTGTCTTTTCCATTTCTTTATCAGTGTAAGTATTTTGAAAGCTAATTAGTTGGCGTGGTCCCTCCCCATCTTTCTCGTTCACTATGCACACATTGGTGTGGCTGTCTGGATCACTTCTGTATGTGACTTTCTTTCTTACACTCAGTGTCATTGTTAATGTGCTGTGTGCAGGCCTCAGTCTGGTGGTGGGGCTGGTGCTCTACATCTCCAGTATTAATGACGAGGTGATGAACCGTCCCAGAGAGCCTGAGCAGTTCTTCAATTACCACTACGGCTGGTCCTTTGCCTTCGCTGCCTCTTCCTTCTTACTCAAAGAGGTCAGTCGAGGCTCTGTGTGTGCTAGTTAGAAAATATGGGAAAGAGAGTGAGAGGCCCTTTTCAGACATGAAAACGTGAGGCTGCTTCATCTTTTTGTTAAAGCGCAGCATTTTGTCATTCAGAAATGGTTCGCTTATACAATATTTTCCTCACTGCTTCATTAAAATATTCCCACTGCATCAGGGGCATCTCCAGATTCCCATTCCTGTGTTAGGCGTCTGCCTCAGAGTATCAGAGTGTGCAAATACACTATATTGCCAAAAGTATTCACTCACCCATCCAAATCAATGAATTCAGGTATTCCTTCCTTTGTACATCTGTGGCCACTTCCATGCCACCTTTACAAGTGCGAGCGTGAAATTTCCTTGTGGCTAACGGTCAGCTGTTAGTGGTTTTATAACAAAGTGTAAGTGAGTGGGATTGACAGCACTTTAACTATGAAGTGAAAAGCCATGTAAAATCACAAAGCAGGGTCAGCAGATGCTGATGCTTTTAGATTAGCTCAAGAACAGCTTCATGGAATGGGTTTCTATGGACATCCAGCTGCATCCAAGCTTTACATCACCAACCACAAAGCAAAGCATCAGATGCAGTGGTGTAAAGCACGCTGTCACTGGACTCTAGAGCAGTGGAGATGTGTTCTCTGGAGTGACGAATCGCTCTTCTCCATCTGGCAATCTGATGGATGAGTCTGGGTTTGGCAGTTGCCAGGAGACCGGTAGTTTTTGAGTATAGGGGATTATGGGGGATTCTAGTGTGGGGTTGTTCTTCAGGTCTGGGCTCAGCCCCTTACTTCCAGTGATAGGAAGTCTTAATGCTTCAGCATACAAAGACATTTTAGACAATTTCATGCTCCCAACTTTGTGGGAACACTTTCGGAACGGCCCATTCCTGTTCCAACAGGACTGAGCACCAGTGCATAAAGCAAGGTCCATAAAGACGTGGATTAGCCCTGACCTCAACCCGACAGAACATCTTTGGGATGAATTAGAAGGGAAACTGTGAGCGAGGCCTTCTCATCCAATGTTAGTGTCTGATGTCACAAATGCCCTTCTGAAAGAATTGTCAAAAATTTCTGTAAACACACTCCTGAACCTTGTGGAAAGCATTCCCAGAAGAAGCTTCCCAGAGGAGAAGAAGCTGTTATAGCTTCAGAGTGTGGGCCAACATCATATTAAACCGTATGGATTAAGAATGGGATGTCACTCATGTTCATATGTGTGTGAAGGTAGACGAGCAAATAATGTGCTGAAAGCAAGCAAAATGTAGTTTTTATAGTTTACCCTTTAAGCCGCACAGTGATTATTTCCAAACCTCGACCATTATCAGTTCTGTTGTTAGTAATACATTGTGTCTATATTACATATTGTGCTGGTGGTGCAGGGGTTAGGTCTGTCAGCCTCACAGCAAGAAAGATGTTGGTTTGAATCTTGTGGTGGGCGGGGGACTCCCTGTGTGGAGTTTGCATGTCCTCCCTGTCTCTTCATTGGTTTCCTCATGGTACTACAGTTCTAAGATTCTGGATAAAGCAGATAAAGGTGCTTAAGTTGCATTGATTAAAGCATTTTATGAACATGTGTTTAAAAGTGATTTGTACTCTAAAGCACTGTAGAAATTTGGGTGGCTGTAGCTCAGGTGGTGAAGCAGGTTACCTAGTAATTGGAAGGTGGTGGTTCGATTCCAGTCTGCATGCCAAATATCCTTGGGCCAAATGCATCCATCAGAGTGTGAATGTTAGATAGAAAAATATTAAGAGCATTAAAAATAGTGTATCAGGACACAACAGACTCGAAGATCACTTCTAACCAAATTTTCAACACAATCCTTATTTTTGAAAGACATTTATGTTTTCCCATAGTCCCTATGACTCCTTCTTGGATCTTATTGTGCCATTCCTCTTAAATATATATATATCCTAGAAACACACCTACACTAATCAATAACTTTTGCTTCACATCTGTCGAAAAACATTGCCAGTATTGACTGTTGTGAAGTATAACAACACTTTTGAACACTACAATTTAAAGTGTCCTATCAACACTTTGGTTGTTTCCACTAGTGTCACTAAGAGCAGGATCTCTGCAGCTGAGAGAAAGCTGCGATACACCGCTGGCACACAGGCTTCAAGAGAAAGACTTTTCTTGTCTCCTGTGGATTTGGAATAGCAAAAATCCATCATGCCAAATGTCCCCATGTTAGGGTGAGAGTTTAACAGCTCACAAAGTAACAGAAGGGACACGTGAAGTTGTAATATTGTGCCTGCTTTCCTGTAATGTGACTGGAGGTAGTTCAAACTTGTGCTGCTTAAAAATTGACAAGCCAGCATTAAGAAAAAGTGACCATGTGGTCACAGAGAAATGAAGCTGACGCTGTAATATATGAGAGATGTCTGACAGGGGCTATAGTGTGTGCTTGAGTGTCTGATTGCACACGTGCAACACAGTTGGCATGGTGCAGGTACTGCCTGCTGAGTGTGATGATCTGTATTCTGAAGGTAATGTGAGGTATCAGTGGTTATGATGCAGAACAGCAGGGTTTCCGTGCAGCTGTGCTCATGTGTGAATTCATGCATGGTGCAGTTTCACGTGAGTCCTCATCTTCACACATCCCTTCCTTCTCTCCTTCTTCCTCCCCCTCCTGCAGCTGCCTCTCTCCTGTCATCAGTGGCCCTGCTCTTAATGTGGTGCAGTGGCTCATTCAGTGTAAACTAACTGTCTCCTCCGATTTTTCCCTCGTCTTTTCTTTTCTCCGGACTCCTTGTTGGCTATTGTTTTACCTTTAAATTTATTTTATACATTCTTCTTCATGTCTCCTTTTATTAGTCATTTATAATCACATCCCACACACCTACTCGTTACTGTTTCTTTGAAATGTTGTCTCTGAACAAAATACGCACTGTCACATATAATGTAATCTCGCTCATCTCTTTAGGGGGCCGGTGTGATGTCAGTCTATCTGTTCATGAAACGTTATGCAGAAGAAGAGATGTACCGCCCCCACCCTGCGCTCTACCGCCCCCGCTTGTCCGAGAGCAGCGACTATAGCGGCCAGTTCCTCCAACCAGACTCCTCCTGGCCTCCACCAAAACGTGGACGCAGCACCTCTGAGGCCTCCAGCGACATCTCCATCCAGCTTAACCAGACTCCGCCAGCCCCATCAAAAAGCAACCTCCAAGCGGGGGGACCAGGCAGCCCACCCTCCGGCTCTTCTTCTGCAGGAAGCTACCAGATGCCCCCACAGCCTACCGGTTATCCCTCCACACACACCCTGCCCAGGTCTCACTCCTCACATCCCCAGGGCCAGGCTCTTCCAATGGCCATGCCTCCATCACCCGTACCTCCCCCTCATTATCACACACACGTGCACATGAGCGCTTCCCCCTGTTAGGAATAAGGTGCTTCAGGAAGGAAAGTAGACTCTTCATAATCATGTACATTTATTTGTAATGACAGTAAATGTTGAGCTTGAATTGCAGATCATGTCAGAGGAAGTGGAAGGAGACCAAATATGTTTTCAAATGTTAGTTTTGGAGCAAATATGAACAAAGGCAGTTTTGGAGATCGAAAGTTAAGCTTTAACAAAAACTGTGGACTGAGAGAAACAAATAGGACAAAACATGGAAGAAGGGCGAAATAAATGGGAGGAAAAAGTGATTCCTAGAAAGACATAGAAGGTTAAGCTGAGTTACAGAGGAGATACCAGCAAGGGGGAGTGAGGCAGGCAGAGCGTGGGGCTGCGGTATAATACAGAGATACTGCAGTGCTGCAGGAAATTTGTATGCACTTGGAAATGTACAATGCAAAACACTCTTCACAAAGACTGAGAATGCACATAGCTTTTTTTTTTTTAACATACATATACTATGCCAATACATGAACTATGTACATTTTTACAAAATGGCAAATGCAGTTAAATATTCTCTTGTCTTCTCTGAATTTAGTAAATCATCAATTCAGTTTCACAACTCACACTGTCAAGTTAGAGTGATCAATATCATGAATTAAAAATAGTTTTAAAAAGAAGTTAAGTAATGCTGAATTGAGAAAACTGTGTATGAATATCGTGTGAAAAGAAAAAACACACAGAAATGGATGATACAATGAAACATCGTCAGGAGAAATCAACTTACTGTTTTACATCTTTGTATAAGATACAAATTTCTAACTTGCTGTATATAATTGCTCACGAGGGTGTCTGTAGTAAACTGTAAATGAAGCTTTGGCACAAATTACATCAACGAAAGGTCTGACTCATTCTGCTTTGGAGGAAGACTCTGCAACAGGCGCACCACAATCAACAACACGCCCTCAGGATGCAGGCATGCTGGTTTGAAGGAGGAACCACCCAACAATGATACAGGGGGCTGATGCCCTCTACTGGCCACTGTCCTGCACTGACCTCGGTAGCAGCCATGGGTCTGGTTCACTACTTTAATGCACTCTTCCTGCTTCCCTGACCTCCACTGTGTGTCTATGGCTGGTGCAGCACAGATGACAAAGTTACACTCATGTAAGGAATGTATGACGATGATGAGACGAGTGAACGATACAAATCAGGAGTGGCACATAACTTTAAAGACTGATTAGAAAGATTTTTAAAGCTTTGTAGCTGTAAATATCAATCTGGAAAAAGTCACAACTAAGTATTAATTGCATTTTTACTTGCTGCTTAACGAACAGCGGCAGTCACCATTAAAGGCAACATTTAATTTAACATTTAATTATCGCAGCATTGTTTGGCAGGCATTTGTGACAGCATTAGTACAATGTTTTTAGAATATCTGAAATAATGTGAAAAACTAAAAAATATAATATTGATCTCTTTCTGTGTGTTGATGAGTCTCTGAGTGATCCCTGTGTCTATGAAATGCCGACAAATGACGATTAAAAATTTGTTATAATTTTTCATTGCAGTTCCAGAGTTTTCAAGATATTCAGCTTGCTCTCAGGCAGGGAACAAAATCCTCACATAATGATGCAGATTTGTTTCAGTGATAATTAACATGATTTATAGATTTTAATAGTTGCAGATTCATTTTCTGTTAATAAACTATGGATAAACAGACTTCAGTATTTCTCTCTGGGATGGATTCACTGTACCAGCAGACATAAGAGGCTCTTCTTCTGTAGGATGTTTGCAGCCACACGATTGTTTTGTGGTGGTTTTGAAATGTAGTGA
Organism: Oreochromis aureus; assembly: GCF_013358895.1. NCBI lineage: Eukaryota > Metazoa > Chordata > Actinopteri > Cichliformes > Cichlidae > Oreochromis > Oreochromis aureus. The sequence goes on from NC_052952.1 coordinate 22,240,918, forward strand.
GGTGCTTTCTCAAACGGTCTAGAACAGGGGTGTCCAAAATAAGGCCCGGGGGCCAGAATCTTCCCAGCAAAGAGTCCAGTTGTGAAGAAGAATACACATTTTGGATTTTTAGCTGTGTTTTCATAAGTTTTACAACTTTTCCTTCCCCTTGGCCATTAATAAAACACTAATAGATAAACATTTAAGTGACAGAACAGTTTACACTTTTCCACTTACTAAAGAAATGTCTGTTTTGTTTTTTACATTGGGTCCACAGTAAAAAAAAAAAAAAAAAAAAACACACACACATCAACAAAAACAAATAAGGATATTTGACTTTCTGTTTTATAATTACAGGACAGTCTGGGAAATGAGCTACTAGAACTTTTTCAGTAATTTTACACATTTATTTCTGACAATTTCAGCCCAAAGAGTCGCGCTGACCGATTTCTTTCATTTACTGCAGCAGCATTTCTTTATCATGTAGAAGAATTGAGACACACTGTTGAAAGTGCACTTCTTTTTTATATCAAGATAGCGATTAAAGGCATAGTTAAACTTCTTCACACTGACAGAAAGGGGAGTTTCACTGGTCCCACCCATGATGTACAATGAGTTTGACATCCCTGCTCTAGAAGTTGAACGCTTAAATGATGCAGAATATCACAAAAAGGCAAAAAGAACCTGCACATCAGAAACATCATTTTTTCCTCTATAATAGACATATTTGCTGTTTGTTTTAAGGTGCATCTCTCACAGTGAGACATCCCTGTATTGATAGTGTGTATAGGCTCATTATAAAGATCACTGTGATGCTGCAGAGAGAAACACACTGATGTCATTCACTGCATGAGTGGGATGAAAATTATAGCTCACAGGGGCAAGGATAAAGTGAGATCATTGTGATGTCATATTTCACCTATATGCATGGTTATACACTCCCCTGTTTTTTCTTTAAGCACTTGCACGCATTGGAATTGAGATGACACCCAGTGTAACTGCAGCTGTCTTTGTTGATTGTGCTGTTGCAGTTAAGGGGTCAAGTGCCTTGCTCAGGCACACCTCAACAGTAGCTGTTGAAGTTTTTCTCCAGTCAGTTAAAGTCTGCTTCACTAAATGACTTTGGAGCAGCTGAAAATAACTTTCCCTTTTAAGTATTTAATAATACTTTTATAACTCCTAAACACCTTTCATCTCTGCAACTCTTTGTTTTTCCATCTCTATCCCTAGCCTCATGATTTGTTTGCCTCATGATTATATAAAAGAGTGTAGCTGTGCTTGCTTCTCCGGAACAGCCTGATCTTTTTCCACATTACCAGCTTTCTAAAATAAAAAATGGGCAAAAGGATCCTTTTTTTTAGTGTTTCAAAGATACTAATGCTGTCTAATCTGGTGCTATATGAAGCAGCAGAAAGTCACTGCTCTTAAAAAGTTGACCTCTGACACTCACTTTGCTCTGCTGTATATCAATAAAACTTTTAATATGGGTTCATTGTGCTCTGTTTGCACCTCTGTTGTTAGATGTTTGAAATATTGCCATTTCATTTTAATTATTTTATATATTATTGCACTACTACTACTACTACTACAATATTGTAGTAATGTGATTAGACAGTGTCCTGGCTTCTGGCTGCTCTCTGTGATTAAGGGGAACCTGCAAGTGGATGGATGCTCTACTGCAATGAACCACTGGGTGTTAACCAGACTCCCTCTTCAGTCATGGCATGCCAGAACAGCCTGAGGGCAACAATTGATCAGAGTGTTGTATGGGTGCATGTGCCTGTGTGTGTGTGGCTGCATTTGCTGGCATGTGTGTTTGTGTTTATCACAGTGAGACTTGAGAAAATGATAAGAATAAACAGTGAGAGATATAAAAAAAAATGTTACTTATTTCTGTCTCCAAAAGCAGGGATGTCTGTGCTGAACACTGTCTCTTTTAAAAGTTTGACACAGTAAGACAGAAATGCCAGTTTTTGGTGAAGGTCACAAAGGAAGTACAAAAAAGGAGGGCGTCGTGTAGGTGAACTAATAATACTTACAGTGTAACAGCCTCGCTGTGGTTTATGACCAAGCCGTAACTCATATCAATCTTTAGAAAAAAAGTTAACACACATATTTCTGACTGAAATTAACCAGTATTAATTAAAAATGAAGCGCAAGATGCTAAACATGTGCGTAGATGCATATGAGGTGCAGCATGCCTGGTTTTACATCAGAAAGTCAAACACCCACAGTCAATAAAACTAGAACAATGTGTAAACTCTGCTGTGTGATCATCTGGACTGAGGGTTTCCTGTGTGCGAGCGTCTCTCCTGATGAATGAAGCCCGACTGCAGCTGCAAACAAGTGAGATTAAACTGTGGCCTCTGCTTGTTTGGACACTTTTCTGCAATAATGTACTCTACACCGTGAGCGTGTGTTGACTTCTGTTTTCCTTTGCCTTTTGTTTGTGTGTATACACACAGGGTTTCATTGTGTGCGTGTGTGTGTGTGTGTTGAGTGGATCTCTCTTTTCACCATCACCATTACTGCATGAAAGACCTGTCAGTCTGTATTAGGTTCTGCCTCTTCCCCTCTGTGTGTGTGTGTGTGTGTGTGTGTGTGAGAGAGAGAGAGAGAGAGAGAGAGAGAGGGAGGGAAAGGTTGAACTAGACAGTAAAGCCATTTTAAAGCTATTGAAGGTCATTGTTCGCTCACTCTGTTTTATGCACACTAAATGCTGTGTGAGGTCAGCAGCTCTGGCTTCATTTTTATAGATCTGCGCGTGAAATAATCCGATCTATACCATCAGCAGTGAGATCCCACACCAGCTGTGTAATTTCCCCAGATGATTTGATCATTTTACCACAAATATTACAGCGCTACTGCTGAATTTCCGTTTTTGCTGATATTGCTGATACACTGATATTAACCTGTGGATGTTTGATTCCGTCTTATAACCTCTCTCTCTCTCTCTCTCTCACTTACTCCTCCCCCTCCTCCTCTCTCCCTCTCTCTGCAGGGCTGCGCTTGTGCTCCATTTCCCAGAACTACCAGCGCGGCCCTCATCATCAGCATCATCACTACAGAGGAAAAGTGTCCCACTGGCGCTCCATCAAGTCGCTCTCCAGCAAAGGAAAAAAGAAATATCGACATCAATAACACTCGCGCACTTACGAGCTGGTCAAAATAGGCTACTTACGAGCGCGCAGCCATGCACGTGTGGCACACGCTCCAATAAGCACATCCAGACCAATTCCCTCAATATAAGACGGGGGGTGGGTGAGGGGGGTCATGCCTTCGTAGTGATCTCGTAGCACAACATAGGCTACTTTGGGAGATTTCATCTTGTGTCGGTGATCCAACCTCATTCACATTTAGCGTGGAGTTTTAGTGTGATGCGACAAGTTGCTCGCGCCGCGCGCAGTGTGGAAGAAATAGATGGAGGAGCAGACAGGCGGGCGAGCGCTCATCCAACCGGAGGGGAGGGGGAGACGCATTCTCCCCGAGTACACACAAGCAGCGGCCACATCCACTGTAGACAAATCCGTGTTCAGTGACGTGTTTTGTACTAGCCTTTTTTTTTATATACACACACACGCTGAACCATTTTCCATCTCAGACTTAAATTTAACCGGGACCTGAGACTTCACTCTTTTTTTTCCTTTTTGCTCCTAAATTCATGATTTTTATTCACCCCTTTCGATTTAATTATTTATTTTGTTGCCTCGATAGACCCGTTATTTAGCGCCGTCCACCTCCTCTCTCCTGTTCCCTCCATCCCCTTCTCTCTCTGGGAGTGCAACGCGCTGCGAAGCTCTGAAATTTAAAAAAGAGAGAGAGAGAGAGAGAGCGCCTGCAGGTAAGACCGCCGTAAGCTTCTTTAAAATGATTATAATTGCATTGAGACACTGTTGTTTTGACTTTGCAGCTTAATGAATGACAGTTCATCCAGGCTCATTTTCATAGCACATTGATTTGTTTCACGTTGCCTGCAACTTAACGCACTACTGACAGTGTTGATATCGTAATTCCAGAAAAGACTAATAATATTTCTCAGACTTCCACCACCCCTCTCCATCTGCCTCTCCTTCTCTCTGATTAAATGCTGAATGATAATTTTCCCACCTATTTTTGCGCGGGCCTATAATTAGCGACCGCAACGTCTATTATGCAAATGATCATTTTAATAACTCGTTTTTAAGCTCTGCCTGCATTCACACCGCAGCTGTGGAGACTAAAATATCTGCTGCGTTCGCTGACATGATCGGCCGCTTCCCCGAGGATGGAGAGTTATTTCAGCGTGTGCGAATGCGCGTCTCGGTGTGTCATTCGTGTCCCAGTCCGCTGAGTTTTCTCTGTACTGGTCTCTCGATGCTAGGCGTCCATTTTCCACCGTGCAGCCTATGCAGGCAGGGTGATGTGTGTAGCGTACTCTGTTAACAAATGCACCGCAGTCCGCATCACTATAAGTCAGCTCTGCACGCTCTCGGCCCCGTGGCTCTGTGCTCGTATGTGTCTCATCAGTGTGTTATGCACCGCTTTGGAGTGCAGGGCCAGCATCTCATCTTGGCTCCATGTTGAACCTGGGCCACATCATTGCATCAGACGCGTATTTTTTTTCCATTATTTTCCACAGTCTGCTCTCATTGAACAACCTGTGCAGCTTCGACAGATCCAGAGGTAAAGGGCACCGAACACCTGGCACGCGATCAGCCATTCAGTATTCATCACAGCTCATATCATGTCATTGCTAAAGGAGGACTGAAACGTCTTGAATTGGAGATTATGTAGGAGTGTGCACTGCAGTATTCAGGAGTTTCTGTGCACTGTCAGCAAACAGCACAGTGACTTATACCTGTCTTCATTGTGCCTGCAGCCCATGGCAGCTTACAGCTCTGAGTGTTTTCTCAGAAATTTTCATTATTCAATGAGAAATACGCTGTTGTGCTCGACTACAGTGTTGATGACTGTAGCACAAGTTTATACCCACTAAGCTCAGCTTCTCACTGAGTGCTGCATCTATTCCGTTTGAGGACCAGCCTTTGGTTTTAAAAAGCCAGCATAAATGACCGTCAGCGCTCTGCTTTTACACTGTTCATTTATACCCTTGTTTTGTTTTGTTTTCTGTCACTTGATGTTGCAAGTTTACTGTTGAACTTTTCCTGTGTGATTGTGCCAAACGTGGGCACTGGGTGGCAGCTAAACTGAAATATTTGTGCATTTCTTAAATATCATCAGCAATGAGATAATGGATGAGAGCCTAAAATTGTTCATTTCTTAACTACACCTCAAATCCTTAATTAACTGCATGTAATTCTGTGCAAATGCATGCAGTTACTGTTTACGTTATAACTTCAGTTGTGTGACTTAATGACAGCATAAAGTGCAAGTTTCACATTACACACTGCACACCGAAAGGGCCTAAAAGGTTCGGTTTTGTCTGATGAGAAATCAAAGGTGTCGTTTTTGTATCATGGTGCTGCCATTGGCCACCCACCTCTTCATCAGCTATCAGTGATTCTTTCATTAAGTGCTCTTGGCCCTGTCACACCCCCTCAGTTCCTCCGCCTCCCACGTGCTAAACACCGTCTGTGCCGTGTGTGTGTGATGTACATGTGGCCTTGATGAAAGTCTCTGTGGATTTTGGATCACTTTCAAAAATCCTGAGTTGGCTCTAAGATCTGCTTTTTACTCTCTAAGGTGACTCACTGCAGTCAATACTGATGCGTAGCCCAAACAGGCTGTAGGTGTTATTTAACGCTGGCCAAATCATAATCATCTAATGCTCAAGCGGTCCACAACAATCGGAAAGGATCTCTAACTTTTGACTGTTTCCACTCGTTTACCTGTCTCGCTTAAATTTCACTCCTGGTTGGTCTCTTTCTTTCTCTATCTTGCTTTCTCCCTTTGAGGAGAAGCAATTCTGCAATGATCATCACATCTGTCATGTAGCTGTTGTTCAGAGGATCAATGCCTTTGCTGCAATTTTCTTGATGGTCTGAGATTTCACACTGTTCATTCCTCTCTTTAGTGTTCGACTCAGGAGGAAGCCCGGTGCTGTACAAGAGCCACAATTGCCTCAGTTTAAAATACAGCCCCTTAAAAATCTAATGTTCATTCACATTACTGCATAACTTTTCATCTCTACCCTATGAGTAAAAAGAAACTCCTGCATATTTAAAGAAAAAGTCTAAACTTACACTTGTAGCAAGTCTTGCAGTATTGGGAAAGCTTACATTCAATACACAACACTGCTTATAACTCCAGTGAGCAGAGGCTTTTATCCAAAGCATTCTAAATGACTCCGTTCTCAGTGGCTATGACCCATGCATCAATTAACCCGGAGCTTTAGTGTTTTTAAGTGCTTTGCTTAAGCTTGTATAGCCTAAGAGCAGGGTTGTAAGAGCCTGTGATCGAACCGTGTTGTGTCAGTGATATGCTGTTAGCTGACCTGTCCGTGTGTGCAGGAGCATGCAGCATAAACACACGACAGAAACCGTGTTAGCATGTCTGATAGACCAGCACGAGGCTGGAGATACAGGTTGCAGCACCTGTAACTAAATCCCACACACAGATTACAAAACGGTGTAGGTGTGAGTGAGAGTCTTAGTTGTTTATATTAGAATATTGAAGCTGCTCACACATGAAATAGATTATGTGACTCAGAGTAGGTGCAGACATATCACTCTACTATTAAGCCTATGAGTAAATAAATGAATGACTATCTGCTAAACATCTGTTCGAGATTAGCTGAGTGATTAACAGAGCAGACTCCAGGTCCACAAGAGTTTGCTCATTTACATTTGTCATCAACTCTTTTCCCTATTTATTTATGAAACGATCCAGAAATTATCTAGTATGCAGATCTCGAGAAAACTTTGCTCAACAGTTTCTTAAATAGGCTTATGTGTATTCTCACAAACCTAGGGATGTCACAGGAAACCAAGCGTCCTAGTGTATCGTTACACACTGAAGAAAAATGACACCCACAAGTGCAGGAAAAACCACACTTGGAAAAGCAAAAACTTCATGATGGTGACTTGTGTAGCTGCCACGAGGCAGTAAGAGTCGGGTTTGAATGTACTTTGTGTTGTTACCCTGAATTCCTAGTTTTTTGATACATCTGGCATTACCATTGCAAAATCAACTGAAAGGTTTGCAATGGGTAATGTTAAATGTACAGAGGAGGTCAGGATAAAGGTACAACAGTGAGTGTCTACAGCCATGTGTAAAACATGCTCGTTTTGTGCAAACTGTTTTTGGCTTACATGCTTTATTTCCATTTATGTTTGCAAGTGTTTTATTAAATCCCTGCACCTCTTCCCATTTTAATTGCAAAATGTAAAGATACAATCGGTGGCTTTTTCTGGCAACACATGTGTTTGGAATCCCAACACAGCTGATCCAAGCAGAGGTGGACAGAGCGTAGACGAGTAAATAAATCACTAAACATAACAAATGTTCAGGAAATCAGTTTATGTTTCACATGTCTGAAAGAAAATCAGAATATCATATTTTTAAACAACTGGCTGAGATCTATCAAAGAAAAGCTTATTAATTACAACATTTATCATTTTTTAAATCTTTCTTTGTTATTCAGTTTATACAAAAATAAAAAACATCCATAACATCACTGCATCAACCTAAGAAATAATGAAGATGATGCGGCAAGTGTTTAACTTAGCATCTTTAGCTACATATTTAGCTATGCTACATATGTTGAAATATTCTGTTTAGTGGGTTCAAGGACTCATTTTTACCTTCTCATTAATGAAGATTTCATGCATTTCTCTTACACGATGCACTGGATACCCTGCTTGTCAGACAGTTAAAACATCTTTAAATCACATGCTTGGGCTTTAGGTAAGTTGGATATTTTGTTAACAGGAACCAAATCATAAAGAAAACAGGCACCACATTAGAACTACTCATTTATGGTGAAACCTATCAGTTAATTTTACTTTATTTGTATTTAGGTGCATTTCTTTGAACATAAATTATAAACCAACTGAAAAAAAAATGAAATAAATAATAAATAAATGTGAACTGAACTAAATATGCCACAGCATGACATTGTGTATTTAGACTTTAAGGGAGGTGCAAAAGTGAAGCGGGAGAGGGATTCAAAAACAGAATGAAGTACAATAATCATTTCATCTCAATTCTCTCATTTTATTAATCATTTGAAGCCAAATGGTAATTAAAATTAAATTAACGAGAGAGTCATATAACGTATGAATCAGTAATGAAAATCTGTTGCAGGCCTAATTTAACTGCTGATCACACATTACTGGAAGATATCTCCCTGGTTAAACTGGATAGGCACTTGTTTGAGTTTCCTTGTTGACTAAACTCTGTATTAGAGCAGTAATAAAATAATTATAATCCCCAGTTTTTCTATCTTTACAAAGGGCAGCTTTCTTCTTGAGTTATTTGCAAGCTTGTTTCCTGGTTAATTTGTTTCTCCCCTGCCGCACTTACATAACAGGATAACTCACTTTTTTCTGTATAATAACTATAAATTTAAAGGGCAATTTCTGTGTTAGATTTGCTGTCAGAAAGCACTTTAATCTGTGAAGACTGGAATATTTAAAGTTCATGGTTGCAAGTGTCCATGTGTTTAAGCATGGATTCACGGGTTCATGAGCATCCAGTCATTCAGAGACACTTTATTTTGAGAGCCTCTTAAACCAAGGTGTTACTGCCACTGCCTCCTCAGGCACTTCTGCTCAGACAGGCAAAGCCTTGGTCACATGGAGTCAGAGGATCTTAGCAGACTCTTCACGAGGGCTTAATGGCAGTTCAGCTACACTTTAAAGCACCTTTTAAAGATGACCTATTTTATGCATTTGTTGTCATCATTTTGACAGTTGTGGGTGTTAAAGGCCGCATATGTGCTTGGTTCGTTTGCGTGTGGATTTCTTTCTATTTTTCTTTTTCTTTTTTTCTGTGCATTCGCGTGTGTGTTTCTGCATGCAAGCGTGCAAAGATGTAAATGTGCACTTGCCAGATGTGGGAGCTCAGCAATAAGCTCAGGTGTGTAGCTCTTTCTCATGATTAAGGGGAAAAATCACTGCGGCTACCAAGAGTCACTGCTCTGAATATTTATGCATGTTTTCCTAATGTTCACTGCCGCCATCAAGAACTCAGAATAGAATACTCGGCTTGTATTTTTAGATCTGCCATCATAAGTAGGCCTAATGCATGTTTTTTTTTTCTTTTGGTCAAGCACTCACTGCTAGCTTATGTCATTTTCAATAACTACAGTCCTGATTCTGGTCCTTTGGAGACCAGACATAATTCTTCCTTCCATGTGATACCATTTTGTGTGTGTGTGTGTAGATGCTGCACTGAAAACTTCCACACTTGCCCATGCAGGACCATTGCCTTTCACATGTGTGGAAAAACTTATTACGGCTGTCATCATTTATTCAACAAGCAGTTTGGTAGCTGATTTATGCAATGAATAGCTAATGGAGCAGCTGCTACAAAATTCAAATCTCCTGTGTGATTTATGGCTGCATTATTAGCGCCACAACTCATTGGGCATGCTTGTATTTCATACAAGCAAGGTGGCCTGCCTTGCTGGGAATGAGTCACACAGGTAGATCTGATTATATCTGAAGTTTTTTTGGGCAAGTGAGAGCCTGGTTCTGTAATGGTCCCTGCAGCCGCTCGCTTCCAAAGCCTTTGTTTCTGCAGTAAGTCCAGCTACAGCTAATTGCCTCTAGCTGGCAACATACAATGAAGGCATCACTGTGAGGGTGTTAGGTCTGGGATGCTCAGATTTATGGCAAAGGGGAATGTGTATATTACATCCACACAAACTGCAGTACTATCCAGAATTTATCACCACTCCTGCAATCATTTGCTATTATGACCAGTATGAAAATTATTGTTGAGAAGAGTGGCTCTGAACCCACTATTTCATAATGTAAAAAAGGTGATGCTGCAGTGCACTCTTATGACATCGTCAGGCTCGCAACAGTTTAAAAAAGGATCAGAATTGAGCTACAGGTACTATCTTATTTATTTCTCACATTCTTCATCCTTCAACCTGGCACCTGCATTAAGCACGGTACACAATGACCGCTGACAGTGTGGATTTGAGATTCAGGTCTGCTATGTTAGTAGTGGTTAATGTTGCTTTGATCTGCTAGCCTCAAGCAGGGGTGAGGAGAGAGTTAGAGGTCTGGCTAAGCTCACCTCTTTCATATTCAAACTCCCCCCTCCTCCTTTTTTTGTATTCCTCAGCTCAGATCAGCACTGAGTCAAGTGAAATCGCTTGTCAGATCTTGCGCAGCCCCCTTGGGAGCCACAGAGGGCATTTGTACAGATTTCTGCACATATGCAGTAGTACCCCACTGGACCTGCAAACAGACCTAAATGTGTAAAATCTTTTGTCCACATTAACGTTTGAACTAATCACTGTGACGTAATTATTGAAATAATACTGCCACTGTTAATTATCCACTATTTCCTCAGGGTGCAGTTAGAAAATCTTGGCCGTTTGAAGTTATCTACTCTTTAACCAAAAAAATATACCGATTTTCTAGCTATATCTGCCACAAGGCACTTGAGTGCATTGTGGCCTAAACTTGAGTGCACTCCACCTGTGAGCCCTCCTGGCCTAAATGAATTATAAACAGACATTAAGCTTGCATTGGTGCATCGTAAATCATTTTAACCTTGTTATCTTACACAGAAATGATAACAACAGACCTGCCCATATCTTAATAAAATACACAAAATCCTTCTGCCTGTCTGTCTGTCATGCGGACAGTTTGTAAATGTTACGTAAGTTAGACTTAGAAATCTCTTTTAGGTTGGGCAAGTTCAAAGTAGTAAAGATGCCCAGTTTGTTGCAGATGGTGTATTCTTTCGGTAACACTTTGCAATACGGCTCGTTACTACGCGTCTAATTCTCCTGCAATAAAATGGGAGTTCAATGGATTTTATTAAGAATTACATTGTAATTATATTTACATGAAAATATATAAAGGCATTACACATGAATAACGGGGTAACAAGTCAAATAAACCAAAAATTATATTGTAAGTAAATGTATGTAGTGCATAAGCAATTGTAAGTACTGGATAATTTCCTAGTAATTTAGACAAAGACGTACAATAGACAAACAATATTTTCCCATCTTACATTTTGGGGCAAGATCCATATTATGCAGTGACTTAATCTTTCCTAACTTCCAGCTATTTTGCAGGGAGAGCGACACAAATTATACTGTAAGTAATTTTAATTAATGTGTGTTTACCTTTGAGCAAAAGCAATATTTTCCCATCTTATGTCAGGAGTACACCATATTATGGAGTGACTTAACTTTGCCTTTTACGTCTGAAAAGTCACAATATTTCCCCATCTCACATCGTAATTATGCTGATGTATTACCACACTTAAAATAACTTAAGCTCACAGTACAATTCTTATTTATTTTCCTGCAAAATACATGGATGTGTTGTTACGTATGCAGTACTTAAAATGACTTGCGCACTACTGAAATTTACCTACAATATAATTTTTTCTTGGTTTCCTGTAAAAAGCTGACTGAGCCCCTTAATCTAGTTTACTACCTTTAAGTTTGTCCATCTAAACATTATTACAGTGTTATTTACGTGGAACAACAAAATACATGGAAATTCCATTTAATTACAGAAGAATTATGTCTTTGGTTGCAGGCTGTATTATAAAGTGTTACCGTTCTTTCTGCTACAAAAACTGGTTAACTCTGGCATGCAACTGATGTCCCACTTGTGTCAGTAACACAGTAGATCATCGAGTGTATGGATCGGCCAATCAGCAGTCAGGAGTACAACCCCAGTGCTTGCAAGATTAACAACACTGTCAGCTGCAAATGTCTGCTTCAAAATGACAAAAGACTCTGCAGAGCTCAACACTGACCACTAGGGGGTGGATGCTGTAGCCTCAAAATTATATCATTATATTTGCAATAACGGTATTTATCACTAATGATAATGATATTTATGATGATATAGAAAAGCAATACTGATTACACGATATATTAATGATTGCAGTTTGCAATACAGCAATATGTATTAGTGTAAACAAAACAAAAGATATATTCGATTGATGAAAGACTACCTAAATCAAACTGTGAATCTATTGCTACAAAGTTCCAGCAGCACCACCAGAGTTATAGTCAAACAGTAGCATATATCCAGTTCACAGAGCTCGGGTAGTGTTTTCAGTGGAGAAGTAAAAGTGTTAACATAACTGCTTAACACTTTAACAGCCTGGGATGTTACATCTTGGGTCAAGGTTTTTAAAGCTGTTTAAGGCCATCACCATATAATGTCATCAGTATTTCCCATCCACTGTTTGCGCTTTCTGTCATTTGGAGTGCAACTAACCAGAGTTACAGAGATGAATTATTTACTCTGTGGTTTGTTAGGATCTTCTTCTCACATGCCATCATAGCCTGCTTATACTCGACATTGTGTTTTTGCCTCAAGTGTTGAAACAAGTTTGTTGTTTCCATCTTTAACAAACAGTTTTGTGAAAAAAAGTATTGGAAAATATCTTGCAAATTGTTGTAGTGCTTGGTTATGATTACGACCTTTTTAGGTAGAAATGATCATTCTGCCTAAAAAGAAAGGCTGGTGCGGTGCACAAGGGTGTTTAAATGCATGGCATCCCCATATTTTAATTATATTGTTATATGACACTTTTATCTTACGTAAAAGTTTATACCAGTATTTTCACAGACAATAGAAATCCCACTTTTATAAGTTCTCCATTTCCACAAGTGAACTTCCTGTTTGTGCCTTCCTTACACTGAAAAAAGTTCTGTAAAGTTACAATATAACGTACCATTTTAAAATTAAGAAATTTTCCATATAAACTTTCTAACATATGTTTTTTCTGTATTTTCTAACCAGACATTGAATTTAAAAAGAAGAGATAGTACCGGTTGACAGGTGAATCATGACCATAAAAAAACTATTTGGATCAAAAAAAAAAGAAAAGAAAAGCAAAAAAAAGAAACTTTAAAGGACCGTACATAATTTTTTTTAATGGTGAAGGAACTACTCCTTAAATAACCAACTGTGAGTCTCCAATTCCATAGCAGTTGAATTGAATCCTTTTCATTATCGAAGGGTTTGTGATTAATGTGATTAATAATAGTGTTGTATAATAACATTATGTAGGTTTTTTTTGTCAATAATCAGGCCGTAAAGTAATATAGCCTGGTTATGGTACAGTGCTTCGCTCCTGAATGCAATCACCGCTCTGACAGTTTTTGAGGTTTTGTGACTAAGTGACATGATGTTGCAGGGTTTAAACATTTCCACGGTAACAGCAACTCCCATCAGTCAGAGAGTGTATCAGTTTAGGATTGTAGGTAGAGTAGTTCTTTCCTGCAACATTTCAAATTAAATGTATTTTTGTCAAAGATTGTTAACATAATACGGACTTGTTGTTTCCACAGGAGCACAAAGCATTGTATTGTCATAGCTCATAATAAGTCTACTTTGAATGGTTATAGCATTATGGCTCATTATCAAAATCCCAAAGTGGGGTTTCATAGAGCAACAAAATCCCTGCATGGAGGAGGTTTTTGGTAGAGACAGTGTTATTGGAGTCTCTTTTTTTATTGTTTTACCCGATACACCTAGCCTAAATCACTATATGTTTCCCCAAAGTACAAAGTCTACTCATTTTAAACTGCAAATGAAGCATGTCATGTTCACATACCCTTTTAACTACACCATGAAGACTTCTTTAAAAAAGCAAGACTCCTGTCAGCCTAAAGAAAAGTTACAATGCCTTCTCCCTTATCTGACCTTGAACCCCTTTAATATTTTTTGTGCAGCTCTTTAATTTTTTTTCATGGCCTCTTGTTCTTTCACGCTCTCTTGCTCTAGCTTCTGTGCCATTCTCTTCTTTCCCCTCTTTCTTAATTATTGCTGGAAAATAGAAATTACAGATAATTAAATGACAATTATGATCTCCGCCCACACAGGGGAGTTTTTACTCGGGAGAGTAACTTTGTAGATTATTCTTAAGGTCATTCATTACATGGAGTCAAAGACTATACACACACACACGTACACACAGATTAGATACTGTATTTTTAGGCCATGGAGATAGTGTAATCCCTTCTAGAAATGTATTTTCCACAGGGAGAGGCAGCATGTTGATAGGGTTGGAAGGTCATACGGCACACTCACACACACACACAATCACTTTCGCTTGTTTGCTTACACATATTCACCCACAATGTATAAATAATAAGCCACACTGTGGTGGTGTCATTTGACAGTTTACATAATAAGATGCCTGAAAGCAGAGATACAAGGCTAACTGTCTAACCAAAGCGAGCTGAGGGGAACATTGCTGGGATTCAATAAGATTGGACTAGACCCATCCTCAGAAGCACTGGAGAGGAAATGTGCATACACACACACACACACAGACACACACACACACCGTTTCTCCTTCCATGTCTCTTTTTCTGTCTCTGAGGCAGCTCTGTTTTGGGCCTCACAATGCAAACAGGATGTAACCTATTTTGATCACGGTGCCATATTGCATCATCAAATATTAACAGACTTGACTGCACTGCATTATGTCTGCTAAATAATGTTTGCTGAATAATGTGTGCTGCTTCATCCTACCCTCATGTTTGTTTCAAAACCCATCATACAAAGACGCTGAGAAAAGGAAATACTTCCTGTGCCCTCGGTAACGGATGCCGTTTAGTCTTTATTCATGTGTATTTATAAGCGTGTGTGTGTGTGTGACCCAGAGCATCTGTGTTGCTGTGGTCACACATTTATCTATTGATAAAGCTTTAGCGCGCTCATCCTTCTGCCCGGGTCTCAGAGTCAACACGCTGTTAGTGACTTGAAATATCTGCCTTATTTCTGCCTCTTTCTTTCCCATCTCTGCCCCTTTCTCCCTCTGTCTCCCCCCACCACCCCCCTTGCTCGATGCTGATCCAGACTTTGGAATTCAATGTTGCTATGGTAACAATGTCGGGTTGGTCCTCCCTGCCTCCCCCTCTTGCTCCTCTTATTCAGAGTAGATGCAGTTCCCTTGCTCTGGAGTCATTCTCTCTTTAGCCTGTGAAGCTGTCCCTCCTGTGATTACGCTTTGTGTTAACAGTGTTAAAACACACAACAGAGCGTAGAGCTGAAAATGGAAAAACTAATTTGGCCATAACCCTAAGCATGGAAAATAAATCATAACTCATGCCATACACCTCCATTAATTTACAAACCGTCTACATTCCTGAATGCCACACAGGTCTGTTAGGCAGCAGTCGAGCTAAACGCTAACATCAGCATGCCTCACGGTGACAGTATGCTGATTTCAAGTGCATAAAATGTTGTTTCACCATTTTTAATTTCAGATTCAATAACCAAGGTTGGAGTGCTAATTTACCCATGAATGCTAACAAGCTTAGCTAGCTGAGTGCATCTCACATACACCTGCTAACTGTGATGTGTAACATGAGACATTCACTTACCAAAGGTGATGCACAGAATTTTTGGGAGGTCCGTTAGTACAATTAAATATATAAAAGGCCAAACTGTTAAGAGGCCAAGCTCAGTGAATTAAAAACGAAGTGGTGAATCCCAGCAGAAAGCTAGCAGTTAGCATTGGCTAGTTAAGGCAGCCACAGCGCTAATAAATAAACTTTAAGCCTGAATAAAATTTAAACAGGTGAGCTGAAAAAAATCTCATTGCTTGTATATGCCACTAAGGGGTAATTAGCTATTTTTGTACTATGCTTTACATTACGGCTACTTCCATTTATTACTTTCATGCCACTAGTATTAGCACTAAGAATAATTGCCCACTTGAAGTATCTGATAATTTTCTTACTACCAGCAATCCTGCTATAATCTTTAAAACCCAACAATGAAATAAATAAAACTAACAGGGACTGCATAACTATCCCAAGCCTGACATACACCAGCTATACTTTGTTAAGTACATCTGTTGAGTTGCTTGTTAATACAACTATCAGCTAATCACATACCAACTCAGTGATTTAGGCATCTAGACACATTCAAGATGATCTGCTGAAGTTCAAACCAAGCATCAGAATGGGGAATCCAGGTGATCTAAGTGACTTTACTAAAGTATGGTTGTTGGTGTCAGATGGGCTGGTCTGAGAAATTTAGAAACAAATGATCTGCTGTGATTACCCCACACAACCATTTCTGTGTTTTACAGAGAATGGAAAAACACAACATATCCAGTGAGCAGCAGTTCTCTGGGGGAAATGCCTTGTTGATGTTAGAGGTCAGAATAGAATGGCCAGACTCCTTCAGGATAATAGGAAGGCAGCCAAAGTTCAAACTGTTGCCTTCCACTTGTTACAAGCACGGTATACAGAAGAACGTTTCTGAACACACAACATGTCAAACCTTCAAGCAAATGTGCTACAACAGCTGAAGACCACACCAAGTGCCATTCATGTCAGCTAAGAACATGAAACTGAGGCTACAAATCCCACAGGCTCATCAAAATTAGACAGTAGAAGATTAGAAAAACATTGCTGCAACATTCAGAAGGTAAGGTGAGAATTTGACATTAAAAGTGTGAAAGTATAAATAGTAAATTAAGTTGTTCTTGTACACCGCCCTTCTGTTCTACTCAAAGTGCTTTATACAACATGGCCCATTCACTCATTCATACAAGTATTGTTTTCTACACATAAGTGCTTTCTATCTAACATACTCCTTGGAAGACATGGGAGAGCCACTTGGGGTTCAGTATCTTTCCATGCAGACTGGAGACCAGAGGAGCCAGGGATCGAAACATCAACCTTCCGATTAGCCTCCTGAGCTACAGCCACCCACTGATAAATGTGGTATTAATGGTTCAGGCTGCTGGTGGCGGTGAGATAATGTTGTAGGGGATATCTTCTTGGCACACCCTGGCACACACTGGTTGCCTTAACACCAGCTTTAAGAAGGTCCAACCCATTAGATGCACCTAACAAAAAGGCTGGTGAATGTATAACGTTGTTGTAGAGCTGTGCATTTGAGGAACTGCATGTTTCTATTTCAATCCACAGAGGTTGCGACTTGGTTCCAAGCAAATTATTGAACACATTATAAATCTTACTTGGGATAACTTAAATTCATTCATGATAACTTAAAGAATTTTATGGAAGTCTTCCTAAATGACCACATGCCAACAGAAATATCACTTTTCTCAAATATAAGGATACCCTAGACCTAACCTAACCCTACTGTTGAGCTGGCAAAATGACATTTTAATTTAAGGAAAGTAATGTAAAGTGCCACATTTACTTTTTTCATAATATGTCGTTGACCCAAAAATCACAGCAACAAAAAGAGTCCATTTATTAATTTAGTCCTAATTTATACAGCTCTTTGTTATCCATGATACCAGCAACAAGTCTTATAAATGCACATGTGAAAAGAAGTTAAATACAGCAATGGCTCATCTCAGCCGTTACGTAATAACTCTCATCTGCAGAGTCATGACTTAATATTTACTACTGTACATAAATGTAATACAGTGTAATATATTTCTGTCTTTGTTCATGTGCAGCAGCAGAGCAGTGACCATGGACTTTTATCTGCAAGTTTCCTGCTAACAGCAGACGGGCAGAGGGCGGGACAACCGTCCACAACTTCCACCAGCACCAACTTTCCAGTGAGTCGAAAAGAAAGAGAGAGAAAGAGACAGAGGCAAGAGAGAGGACAAGAGCAAGAAGGAGAGAGGAGAGCGGGTGAACACAGTCGATGGATGCTGTCCGGATCGAGGGGACAGCACGTTCTTCACTGACGAGGAAAAGAAAGATTTCAAAATTGAGTCGAAGGATAGAAACTCGCCGTCAGGTAGGTCTCACTTTGTCACTCTCTGCACCATCAGGTTTAGCACATTTGTGTCTGTGAAAAGGAAACTTTTAACACAACAGAAATATCTGTGGAGGCAACTCTGCGATACTGAGACAACTTTCTGTCTTTCACACTTGCCTGGTTCAATGTGAAAGGCTGTAAGTGAATTATGTAATGTGTGAGTGTATACATGGATGTTTGTATGTAAGAGGTTCACCAACATTGCCTCTGTAATAGAAGTAGGTGCAAGGTGATCCCATGTTTAATCTCCTCTGTGTGTGTGTGTGTGTGCATCGAGCCCTGCTGATACCGAGGGGGAGAACATTGTCAGGGTCATGAATATGGAGTAGACTGAGTTTGGGAGGGTGAGATCTGTTGTGCTTCACATCAATTCTGTCTTGTTAAGCAGAGTCAGCAGAGTCATCAAACTCTCCTCCAAGGACACATCATAGAGCCACTTATGCACCTCCCACATCCGCCTACACCTCGCGCTCATCTTTTCTCATCGCCTCCCTCTCTCCCTCCCACCGGTGCCCCTCGCCTCCTCCTGCTCCTCATCATCTCACCTTCTTTGTTTGCTGTCTTTTTTAATAAACTGCACTTTGTTAAGTTCTTCCTTGTTCTTCTGCTCTACAATAAATGCTTTTTATTTGCACTCCTGATGCCCACTCTCTCCAACTTCTCACTCACCTCTTCCTCCTCCTCCTTGTTTCCCTTAAAGGCATGGTGTGTGAGAAGGGGATCCAGATCCTTCTCACCACCGTGGGGGCATTCGCTGCCTTCGGCCTGATGACGGTGGCAATAGGCACGGACTACTGGCTGTACTCCCGTGCCCTCATCTGCAACAGCACAGCCAACGTCACCCAGGATGACCCTCATAATAAGGACAAGAAGGACCCTGGTGCTCTTACCCACTCCGGTCTATGGAGAATATGCTGCTTGGAAGGTAACAAAAGAGCTTTCATGGACAGGAATCTGTGTGCGGGATTTGGACTTACGTAGACGCATGTTTGAAAAAGTTTGAAAAAGATTTGTTAAGACTGTTGATTCCAGTTCAGAGTATGCAGAGAAGACTGGGACAGGGCAAGTGTAGATCAAAATTTAAATCTAACAGACTCG
The DNA here is from genome assembly GCF_013358895.1 of Oreochromis aureus. NCBI lineage: Eukaryota > Metazoa > Chordata > Actinopteri > Cichliformes > Cichlidae > Oreochromis > Oreochromis aureus. The sequence continues at coordinate 22,259,859 of NC_052952.1, forward strand.
CTCTTAGATACTTTCTGGATCTTTAGGTTCATATTCAACTGAGAGAGATAATAGAGTTGCAGGGTGGAAGGGCACTCACAGCATTGTCTGACTTTAAGTTATGGTTGTGGTGGTTTCAGACTGGATGCTGTGCAGACAGCAGATGAATTGAACCACTGTTTAAATCACATGTGGCATTAATCACTGCATGCAGTTACTTTGATACTCTGTTTATTATACTATATTTATTGGCTTTTTTATTATTTTCTATATTCAATTAATTAACCTTCAAGCTGGTGGCCTGAAACCCGCTCCTGAGGTCCAACTAGAAAATCGTATCTCATTGAAATGTTAAAGCTTATAAATGGGAATACATTTCCCATTATTCAGTCACATATTTTTTTAATAGTATGCATTGCTCTTCTGTTGAATGGGATCAGAGTCTAACAGCAAGAACCTCTCACTTGACTTTAGAAAAACTTTGTTCAGGAGAGCGCAGCACTGCAGCAGTACCAGCATCAACACACATTTCATTTGTATTTGGTCGACCGTGCTACAGGGCCAAAAAAAACAATTTTGCATAATTGCAATATAATTACGTGATACTGAAGCGTAACCCTCATCCAAAATAATCCATTAATCATTGTCTGTGATTCAGGATGCATTCATTCAAGTCAATTGCTGAAACAAAAGCCTCTGTTCACCCATCGGCTTCTCATTTCAAGTGGTGGAAGATACAGAATCTGGCAGCAGCCATCTCTCAATCTTCACTTCTTGTGTCACTGCAACACAAGCTGCTAATTCATTATACATTACACTGCCTGCCTGACACTCTACAGTAAAAGCTGGGATGGAGTTAACAGTGAAGAAGCAAAGGGGGTGGTGTGAGTTTGCGATCTGTGCCTTTGCTGACATGCAGACTGAGGTAAAAGCTTTTTTTTGTTTCCAGGAAAACCGCTTGGCTCTCTTTATAAAGCATCCCTGGCCCATCCTGGGCTTGGTCATTGTACAAAGCTAATTTGTCCTCATCTCTAAGCTTCCTGATAGCAAAGCAGCCAATTAGAGATAAGCTCTAGCCCTTGCAGCTCTGCTGCAGTGCACCCCCACCCACTCTTTCCTTTACCCCTCTCTCTCTCAGTTTTTTCCACTTGCTATCCCTCTGCCTTCCTCCCCCAAACATTTTTACATTTCATCTTTCACTGGTTTGTCCTCATCTTTGCCTCCTTGTAGTTTCCTCTCGTTTTCAGCCTTTTCTGCTGCAGTAAAGCTGACAGAGTCTTGGCGTGGCTTAGAGGTCAAGTATCCTTGATGCCTGTGGAGTATTCAGCCAAGATAGATGCTCAGTAGTTGTGCAGTGATGCAGTGAGGTGTAGAAGGGGTGGAAATGCAGGACATGCTAGCTCCAAAAGATTTATGCCTGCAGGTGGGTGGCACATTATGCTGTGGATATAGACGTGTCCTGTCCTCCTCTCCCCTCTGCAGACTCATTTAAGGTGGAGTTGCACTGACTTACCGGTCAATGAAGATTTTATCTGTCTGTGTGATTTTTCGTTAGATAATCCCACAAATGTGTGAGCCCGATACTGAACATGTCAGCTGCTAGAGTCACTTAGCACAGCTGTGTTTGAGGTCATGTAGTGAGATGATATTGGAAGCACGTTCACATACACTCACTGAATACTTTATTCAGTTGACCCTTTTTGTCTTCAGAGCTACCTTAATTATTTCCTGGCACAAATTCAACAAGGTGCTGGAAATGTTCCTCTGAAATGTTGGTCCATATTGGCATGACAGCATCACACAGCTGATGGGAATCCATGAAATGAATTGAGAGATGCATATATTGGTTGTAATGAGGTTTATTACACGAAGCAGTCCTCCGACCTCTCATATCAATGAAGCATTTTCACCTAAAGAACTGCTGCACATTGGATGTTTTCTGTTTTTCAGACAATTCTCTGTAAATCCTAGAGATGAATTTGTGGGAAAATCCCGGCAGATCAGCAGCTTCTGAAATACTGACTAGCCTATTTGGCCCCTGAAACGTCACTTTTATTCACTCTCTCTGCCTCTTAGGGCAGAAGACCACATGAACCAGTGTTTCTAAAACTAACTCTTACATTTATATAAGACTATAGATATAGAATACTCTAAGAACATGTGTGCATAAGGTGGTATTTTCACAGTCCTCGATTTGTGGTTTAATAAAGTACGACGGAAAATGCCAACATAGAATAATGCGGGGTTTCAAAAATGCCTGATCCATGTGGCTCATCCAGTATTTCCCTCCCATTGTACCACCATCTGTTTCTTTACAGACCTACCTGTGGAAATGTAGGAGCACTGAGAGACCATCTCACCCCACATCTGTTCGTCTCTCCCTCAGTCTGTGTCTCTTCATTTCATCACTCCACCTTTCTAAAAATCCATCCACCAACAACAGTGGTGGGCTGTCATCATCGTTCCGTGCGTCCCTCCGTTCGTCTGTCTGTCTACATGCAAGACCCCGCCGGGTAGTTATCGGTCTGTCTGTGTGTCTGCTTGTATGTATTTACGTTGTGCCTGTGCGTTCACTGTGTGTTTGTGACGTTACTAACATAAGCTGTAATTACAACAACAGTCATTAACCTCGATGATGTTCCTAAACAATATACCCAAATTTACCATTCAGCGCATTTTTCAAATCACGGTACAACATTTTCCAGGTCAATCAGTCAGTCTCCTCATCAAGAGGATAGAAACTGTTCTCATAAGACTTCAGCTTTGAGTTGTTGCCTTTTGTTGAGTCTGGTCACCATTTTTCTTCTTGTCTGTCTCAGGAGTGAAGAGAGGAGTGTGCTCTCAGATTAACCACTTCCCAGAGGATGCAGACTTTGACCATGATGGGGCAGAGTACGTCCTACGTAAGTTATTACCTGAAGTGCCAGACGTGGGTGATGTAGAGGGGGAACAAAAAAACAACCTGAGAACAAATTAAGAGCAAAGTATAAAATGACGCCTTGATGCTTTAAACTTGGCGTTTTATTGCTCATTCTCTCAATCACATTAAGAAATAAACACGTGACATGGTTTACAAAGCCATGAGAGAAGGGGTGCCCTAGTTCGTGCTCAGTGCCCTGCAGTCATGTCTTTCTGCACTGATATGATGCATGTGTGCCCGTGCATACGTAAAGAAAAGCTTGTGCTCTGTTTACAATGTTGCAGAGGCATTTTGCTGGCATTTAGGTGGCATTTTCTCTCCTGTGGCCTAGTTGTCCTAGATGAGAGAGGCGTGTTAATATGTGTGTGTGTGTGTGTGTGTGTGTGGTTGGCAGACCTCCTGAAAGGACCGGGGGCCACATGGGAAGGGTTTGATTCAATTGTGTGCCTAGAACTGAGTAATTAATTTCCTCAAAAAATATTCTGTGTATTTTATTTAAAGCAAATTTCAACATATTTAATTATTTCATAGCATTTTTACCCATTTTTGCTGAACTCAGCTGAGTAAACGAAGATGGCGCCTGTGTGTTTGGCATGCCGTCAACCGCTCTTTTTTACCTGTTTGATTTTATTGTTTTTAGCTAATGTTGTGCAACATGTCAGTTCAATACTGTCGTATGATCGCCAGACTTTATTGGAAATCGGCTCATCCACCAAAGTTTCAGTTTGGTTTGGTAAAGATAGCCAGGGTTTTCTGCCTCCCTACCTGGAAGCAGTACCATTGCGCTGCCATCCCCTACCACTGCCACCAGATATGCGGAAGCGACGCAGGAGACGGGGTACCCGTGGAGGTCGCCTCGTTAAGCTGAGAATCCGGATTTCTTACTTTCCTCACGATCTACGCTCCGTTCGTCAATCTTTCCCACGACTCCTGGTACCATTGCGTGCTCTGGATCCTGTGGATTCCTGGTTGGTTCCCGTTGTCGGCTCTATCGGGAGCAGCCCTGTTAAATCATTCCCTCTTCGGCATCTGCGTTGGAGGGGAATCGACCGATCAAACCTTCGATCGGTGGATCTGGTTGTCACTACCCCGGAGGTCTCCGAACCAGCTCCCCTCAGGTTGGGCTTAATAAATGCCAGATCGGTGGCGAATAAGACCTTCATCCTGAAGGATTTCTTTTCTTCCCATGCATTGGATTTCCTCTGTTTGACTGAAACCTGGACTTCACCCGGTGAGTTAAGCGTTTTTTCTGAACTGCTGCCCGCCGGCTGTGCTTATTTTAGCGCTCCGAGAGTTTCTGGTCGTGGCGGGGGGTTAGCTGTTGTTTTTAAATCACACTTTGAGTTTAAGCAACTATCCTCATGGACACGCCACACCAGTTTTGAACTTTGCCTGTGTGAACTGGGCCACTCGCCTTCATTGCTGTGTGCAATAGTTTATCGGCCTCCTAAATATAAAAAGGAGTTTTTATCTGAGTTTTCGGAGTTTCTCGCTGACTGTGCATCCCGGTATGACCAGGTCCTGCTACTCGGTGATTTTAATATACACGTATGTTGCCCAGGAAGCCCCTGGCTAAGGAATTCATGGACCTGGTGAACTCTTTTAATCTTGTTCAATCTGTTAAATGTGCCACTCAAGAACGTGGTCACACATTGGATTTGGTGTTGTCATATGGGTTATCTGTCTGTAACTTACATGTGGAGGATGCTGTATTCTCTGATCATATGCCCATTTTATTTGACGTTGTTCCTCTTAGTCCTGTTGTTAAACGGGCTGCACCGACGCGATGCTATCGTGCCTTCGGCTCAGATACTGCTGAAGATTTTTCAACACTATTTGAACAACTTATGTCCAGTCCCTCTGAGTCGTCCTCCGTAGATGGATTACTCTCTCATCTGGACTCTGTTTGTAAATCTGCCCTTGATGTTGTTGCACCTCTAAGACTCAGGCAGTGTAAACCCAAGGCCAGCCCTTGGCTAACCGATTTTACTCGAGCCATTAGAAGAGAATGTAGGAGATGTGAAAGACGATGGAAAAAGGACAGGCTGTACGTCTCTTTGGAAGCTCTTAAGACGAGCTGGAAAGCTTACCAGAGGGCAGTAAAGACCGCCAAAAACTCCTATTTTTCACAACTTATTGCTGCTAATTCACATAACCCTCGTGTTCTGTATAATACCATTAATTCTGTACTGAATGCAGAGGATCATGTTCTTTTGCAATCTTCTGAGGTTATGTGTAATAGGTTTCTCAATTTCTTTGTGGATAAGGTTGCTAGTTTGAGACCCTCCACTGTAGCTTCTGTTGACCCGGCTGTGCATGTTCCCTGTTTAAATTTGCTTATTGCTTTCCAACCAGTTGTTCTACCTGAACTAGAGAAGCTTGTGTTAACTGCTAAACCGTGTGGTTCTCCGAATGATGTCGTTCATCCCGTTTTCTGAAAGAGGTGTTTCCTACTGTTGGACCACATATTCTGAACATAATCAATACCAGCCTCTTGTCAGGTCAAGTACCAAGTGAGTTTAAGCATGCAGTTATTCATCCCTTACTTAAGAAACCAGGCTCAGATATTTCAGTAATGTCAAATTTTAGACCCATCTCTAAACTTCCTTTTCTGAGTAAGATCTTGGAAAAGGTTGTTCACACTCAGCTGATGGATTATCTAAACAACTTTCAAATCTTTGAAGTTTTCCAGTCCGGCTTTAGGCCGCTTCATAGCACAGAGACAGCTCTCATAAAGGTTATGAATGATATTCTGGTAGCGACAGACTGTGGTAAACACGTAGTGCTTATACTACTAGATATGACTGCTGCATTTGATACAGTGGATCACAACCTGCTGATCTCTCGATTACAGCATTGTGTGGGCATTTCTGGCTTGGCACTCCTGTGGATAAAATCACATCTCTCAAACAGGAGCTTCTGTGTTAAGTTGGGCTCGTCATCGTCTTCTGTGGCCCCTCTGTCATGGGGTGTACCACAGGGATCTATTCTTGGGCCATTACTGTTTTCATTGTATCTCCTGCCACTGGGTGCGATCTTTCGTAAACACAATGTTTCATTTCATCTATATGCTGATGATTGCCAGCTCTATTTTCCTTTCAGTCATTCTGATAGCTCCTCAATTAGACTCCTGCTTGATTGCCTTAGTGATGTTAAGTCATGGATGGCTCAAAACTTTTTAAATTTTAATGAACGTAAAACGGAAGCAATTGTGTTTGGCCCGAATCGTTCCTCTGATATCCCTGATGTTGACCTTGCTGCTCTGACCCCTCACCTGAAGAGCTCGATTACCAATCTTGGGTTAAAATCGACTCTGCTCTTACCTTTGATGGCCACGTGAATGGGGTGGTGAAATCGTCATTCTATCACCTCAGGCGTCTGTCGAAGGTTAAACCTTTCCTTTCAAGGCGTGACTTGGAGACTGTCATCCACGCTTTTATAACCTCACGCTTGGATCATTGTAACTCCCTTTTAATTGGGGTTGGACTGGGCACTCTGACACGCCTGCAATTAGTACAGAATGCTGCGGCACGGTTTTTATCTGGTAAAAGGAAATTTGAGCACATTACTCCAGTTCTGGCCTCCTGCACTGGCTTCCAATTGAATTTAGGATTCATTTTAAAGTTCTTTTATTGGTTTTAAATCTTTAAATGGTCTGGCACCTGCATATATGTCTGATTTGCTGAAGCCCTATGTCCCCACTCGTTCGCTCCGGTCAGCTGAGCAGCTGTTGCTCTCAGTCCCCAAATCACGGCTGAAACTGAGAGGCGACCGGCGTTCTCTATTGTGGCTCCTAAGCTTTGGAATAACCTTCCTCTTCACATTAGGCAATCGACATCAGTGCTGGTTTTAAATCCAGATTGAAAACGCATTTTTATTCACTGGCTTTTGACTCAGTGGTTGACTGACTTGTATTTACTTATATTTTATTGTTTTTGCTATGTTTATTATGTTTATTATTTTTATCGTATTTATTATTCTTATGGTATCTATTATGTTTCTATTGTTCAGCACTTTGGTCAGCCTTGTGTGTTTTTAAAGTGCTATATAAATAAACGATGATGATGATGATGATGATTTTTCTTACATTTTCTAAACCTTGTTTAACAAGAACATAGAATTTTTTTCTCCACCTGTCACTACAGTAGGAGCACAGAAACAGGTTGGCTATAATTTCTTCCTTGTAATCCTTATAGGGACCTGTGCCTCTTACAGTTTGAATGTTAGATGATCATATTAAGCACAGCGAAAGAAATCCCAGTGAGCCAAAAGGTCAGGGGTCAGACAGCACTAAATGCTTGGTTTCCAATGGGTTTTCTACTCTTGTGTCGAGTTGATGTCAGCTCAGAACGATTTTCTTTATATTTCTTATTTTAACATGGCTTAGGTTACCATGCCATACCACTTTATTTATAAAGCACTTAAAAAAAACTACAGTGCGGATCAAAGTGCTGTACAATAACAGCAAACATAAAAGACCAACAAAGGCCAAAGGGTAAAAGTTACAGAACACACTGGGTCAAAGGCCATGGCGTAAAAGTGTGTCTGTAAACAAGAGTTAAAAACAGCAAGTGAAGGAGACTGCCTGACATGCGATGGCAAATCGTTCCACATATATGGAGCCGCAGCTGTGAAAGCTCTATCATCTTTGAGTTTGTGTTGCATCTTTGGAACAAGCAAAGTCGTCTGGTCTGCTAACCTGAGAGAACGAGACGGGATGTAAGGATGTAACAGCGCACACAGCTGAAACGGGGCACAACCACTTAGAGACTTAAAAACAAATAAAAGGATTTTAAACTGGATTTGTAAAGGCTCTGGAAGCCAGTGTAGAGAAGCTAAAATTGGAGTGTTATTGCTTGCACGAGATAAAAATCTAGCAGCAGTGTTTTGCATCAGTTGTAGGAGATGCAAAGGAGCGTGAAGTCAAGCTAATTCCTATGAAAAGTGCATTGCAGTAATCGAGATGAGATGTAATAAAAGCATGTATTAATGTTTCAAGGTTTGCACTTGGACAGAAGAGGCTTGATTTATGACAGGAGCCTCAACTGGAAAAGGCAGGAATTAGACACTGTGTTCCCATGAGGATCGAACTATAGAGAACGATTCATTTTCACACCTAAATTGGTGATAATGAATTTCTTATATAAGGTCAAGAAGAAAATGTGACACAGGAGGTGCAGTTGGTGCCACTGGACATAAACAACATGACGTCTGTCTTGCTCTCATTAAAATTTGGAAAATGTAATCAATAAGCCAGTTAAGGAAAGGCTGGACAGGGCATGTACCAATGTGTGTCACTATAAAAATAAACTTGACAGTCATAACAGTTAAAGCAAATATTGTGTGTCTGGAAAATAGTGCCAAATGGGTACAAAGAGAAAGATGGAGGTCCAAAAATGGAGCCTTGTGGTACTTTTTTCAGACAGAGAATAAATCTTTTCTTTAAATGTGAAAGTGCTACAAATGACCATAAAAGATTTAGTCCTAGTTGTCGTAGTGCCAGGATGCACTCCTTAAGACTGCAATAAACACTCTCTGAGCAGCTACTTTGTCAAAAACACATCAGAAGAGCAATTTGTAAATTTGCCTGCAGCACAGGCACAACAATTGCATGCTGATTTAATGAAGAAGCCAATCACAGTTGCAACAAGGATCTTATTTTTTGTATAGGGTTTTTCTAACAGGCCTATTTCAGAATAAAATGCTTGTGATACTCTGTTAGAAAGCCTATGACATAATTGACTGTTCTGTCCTGTATACAAGAGCTATTCATTGTAAATAACTTGTGCTTATTTAGGTAATTTGATTATATTACACAAACTTTATCATATGCATAGTAATAGCCTCTTGCTGGTTTCATTTACTCTTCATCTTCCATCCTTCTAGGGGTAGTCAGGGCTTCCAACATCTTCCCCATCCTTAGTGCCATCCTTCTGCTGATGGGAGGAGTTTGCATTGCTGCTAGTCGTTTCTATAAAAGCAAAAGGAACATTATCCTGGGGGCAGGGATCCTCTTCGTGGCTGCAGGTAAGTGAGGACCGTTTTACGTAACTCTGTATGTAGATCAGTATCTGTGCTTGTGTGCACATGTCTTCATGTATTTATCTACACTGCTAAAAAAAATTACAGGAACACTTTTTTATAGTATAGTGCCAAGTCAGTTACACCTCTGAGATATTGATCTGGTTGGTTAGGTAGCAGAGGGGGTTGTTAATCAGTTTCATCTCTTTTGGAGTTAATGAAATTAACATGGATCCACTAGAGGGACGACAGTGAGACAACCCCCTAGAGAGGAAATGACATTTTTCCCCTCCTTATTTTTCCTGACTGTTTTTTCACTAGTTTTGCATTTGGCTAGGGTCAAAAATTACCTCCAGCAGGCCTCTAGTGTGAATGTGCCTGACCAAATAATCAAAAACAGGCTTCATGAGGGTGGCCTCAGGGCCTGACATCCTCTAGTGGGCCCTGTCCTCACTGTTCAGCACTGTGGAGCCCGATTAGGTTAGCATTTGCCATAGAATACTAGAATTTGCAGGTCCACGTGAGACATGTAGAAGGGTCTGGAGAAGAACGTTATGTTGCCTGTAATAGCGTTCAGGATGACCGTTTTGGTGGTGGATCAGTGATGGTCTGGGGAGGCGTATCCATGGAGGGATGCAAGGACCTCTACAAGCTAGGCAACAGCACCCTGACTGCCATTGGGTATCACCATATGCTGGTGCAGTGGGTCCTGGGATCGTTCTGGTGCATGACAATGCTCATCTACTGAGAGCATGGAGGCAGTTCCTGGAGGATGAAGGAATTGATACCATTAACTGGCTCCCACCATCACTTGATCTAAATCCGGTAGATTTGGGACAATCTGTTTCAGTCCTGCATCATTTTTTCACTTTGGTTTTGCAGTGTCTTTGAATTCAGCTCTCTGTAGGATGACAATTTTCTTTTCCTTGAAATGATGTAACATCCGTTTGTACCTAATGCATTACCCAGTCCATATCAGTGTAGATATCCTGCATTTTTTCCATTGAGATCTGATGTGTTTTAAATCAGCGGTCCCCAACCCCCGGGCCTCGGACCGGTACCGGTCCGTGAGTCGTTTGGTACCGGGCCGCGAGAGTTGAGGCTCAGGTGTGAAATGTATGGTTTTCAGGGTTTTTATCAGTTTTCAGCGTTGTTTTGTTACCGTTTTTATCGTTAACTCGGTTTTCCTGGGTCTTTTCACGTGTGTTATGAATAAATCTTCTTTTTTTCGGTACCGGTACTAGTTTTATTTTGTTGTATTCATCCGCGACACCTTAAAGGCCGGTCCGTGAAAATATTGTCGGGCATAAACCGGTCCGTGAGGCAAAAAAGGTTGGGGACCGCTGTTTTAAATGGTTGCTAAAACTTTTTTTTAGCAGGGTAGATGTGTGAACAGTGTTCTGGAGAATATCATGTGGCACAACAGTTTCTATGCTTTGTTTGGGAGTCCCTGCCGCTGCCAATTTAATGGCTACCTGTTGTTTTTATTAACAAATGTCAGACGAATTTATGTATTAGCACTGTATGCAGGCCCATGTTTGTGTACATCTTTTATAAATATCGTATTTTTGTGCTGTCGCAGGTCTGAGCAACATAATTGGTGTGATTGTCTACATCTCGGCTGCGCTGGGGGACATTTCTCCGAAGAAGGATGAGGATAAGAAATGGCAGTACTCCTATGGTTGGTCCTTTTACTTTGGAGGCCTTTCCTTCATTATGGCTGAAATGGTGGGGGTGCTGGCTGTCAACATCTACATCGAGAAGAACAAGGAGCTCCGCTGCCGTTCTCGCACCGACATTTTCAAAAGCACCACCCACGCCATGCTCCGCCTGCCCAGCTACCGCTTCCGCCGTCGCTCTCGCTCCTCATCCCGTTCCACCGACCCTTCCCGCTCCCGAGACCCCTCGCCTGTGGGGGGAGGTGGAGGAAAGAACTTCGGGCTGCCCCCCTCTGCACTACTTTCCCAGGGCCCCATTTCAGTGTCCACTCTACCCAACCCGCACTCTCGCTCCCACACAGCCCTGGCTGGAGGAGACATCTCCCTGTACACGTTGTCCCGTGACCCCAAGCTGGGAGGGTTGCCGCCCATGTATGGAACGGTGGACAGGGCCACGCTCTACCAGCTCCACAACTGCTTTCCAAAGGATGGAGGTGTAGGGGGAGGGGGGGTGATGATGAGCGGCACTCTCCCATCACTCAAGTCCCACAACCCTTCCAATTCTTCCAACTCCAATCCACCAATTCCCAACTCTGTGGGCTCTGGCCCTCCGCCCTTCACCTCATCCACAGTCGACAGGGAGCGAGGGATGGGGACTCTGGACAGGCTGAAGGGAGACAGGGAGAGCAACTCTAACACCCTCAATAGAAAAACAACGCCTGTGTAGAGGAAGGGTATTAGAGGAGGTGAGGAGGGAGGAGGATGGGTAATGAAAGAGGGAAGCCAGAAAGGAGCACTGTAGGCTCAACAGGAGGTAGAAACACAGGCAGACAGGTAAAACGCTACATCTCTCCCTCCATGTTCACTGTTATTTAGTCTACTCAATCTCACTGAGAATAAAAAGAAGAGTAATAACAGAGCGATAATAACAACAACAATGAACTTTCACAATAAAACTATTTTGATATTTTAATGTGCTAGAAATGATTTATTTTGTTAATGATCAAACGCAATTAACCTTGGGCTATTATGAAAATGTTTCACATAATTTTTGTGCAATATTACCGCTAATTTAACCAGACCATCATTGATGTAAAATTGTTGTTGTGATTATTCTTAGAGTTATTACAGGCTAGCTGTATGTGCAAACGCTATAATTTAGAATGAAATTTTAATTTTCACGTTTTTTTTTTCCTTTATGACTTTTACTGTGAATCTCTTCCATGCAGAGCCACTGGGACTAACAGTGAGCTGTAATATGTCCGTGTCCAGCATGAGTGTGCACAATAACGTGGGAGAATGAGAGCCTGTATAATTATTTTTTCTTTTTTAACCCAAATATTATATGATTTTCATTTATATGATGAAGTCAGATGTGAATACTGTAAATTGTCTTCCAATATTGATACCGAAAGAAATGCAACAATAATGTGAGTGACTGCGACAGCTCACCAACTTCATTGTTATTATGAGTCTGAGTTTTCTATGGGCCTCAGTTAGTCTTATTTCCATTCTAATCAGTGTGAACAGTAGTAATTGTAGCTCTAGTCGTGTTGAAGATGTTTGTTCTTGGGCATTAACAGAACCTCTGCTCAGACAGGAAAAAAAAGAGACATAGAATTACACCTTTGTACAGAATCAGGTAAAGGTTGCTGCCTGAGGAGAAAAACAAAACAAAAAAAAGCAGATTTTTTCTATGAAAAGTCCCAAAGTGACACATGCAAATCATCATTTTCAGTGGCAAAAAAGAAAAACACTCTGTATATGTGGGTTAAAGGGTTTAAAAAAAAGATACCTGTACATTGTAATTATGCATACATATGTTTGTAACGTCTATAGACATGTTTTTCGGGACCACTGTTCAAAATGGGTATGCATTTTGGAACGAGCAGGTTTGGCTTAAGTGTTTTGCTCCCAGTGCCGTCCCTGGACTCTTGTCGGGTGGTTTCAACCGCCAACCCTGGCCCGCCATATCTGCCCATTTACGGCCACACGATCAGTGTTTTCCTTACTTTATCACCAATGGCGGCTTCACCACAGAGACAACCCCTTAAGCTCCCCAAAGATTCCTTTCACTGTGCTTCCCCAGTAACTCCTGAGTCTGAACTCTGCGCTGTTTATGTTGATGAGAATGTAGACACATGTAACGCCCAGCCATCCCACCCTCTTCCAAACTGTCCCGAGTGACTGCAGAGCTAGATGGAAACTGTGGATTCACCTGCTACGTGGAATAATGAAGAAACAAAAACAATGACCAGATGCTTCCAGATTATTTTAATTTTTTTGATTTCATTTCAGAAAAAGAAAAAAATGTGATTAAAAATGCACACAGATAGCATTTATGTGGGCAATATGAATAGTATGTAGTTGAGAATAGATATATCTAGATAAATGATTATGGTTTATCTAAATGTGTGATAAACTTAAAACACTGTATTGCACGAAGTTTATAAAAAAAAAACAATAACAGAAATATTTACAGAGTGCTGTCTTTTGTTTCTTTTTTGTTGTTGGTCAGTAGAACCTCAGAAGTAGACCGAACAAACATGCGTGTGTTTTTATCTAAACAGTGGTGGAATATTCCGATTTTTTACACGAATAAATGAAGCACCACAATATTTTACAAATACTGTACTAAAAAAAAGTCCTGCAGATAATTTATGTTTCATGTTCTTTTTCTTATTGTTGCGCTACAGTGGAAGGCTGTGAAAAAACACGGTTGAATCATAAAGATTCAGATTTAATTCAGTTCATATTCAGTGCAAAGCCACTCATACAGATAAAATAATTTAGTTTATTTAATTTTTTATATTGGTAGACAAAAACAAGTTAATTAGGCATTAACTTCATAGACACTTTATTATGTTGTCAACTCAAATATCTAATCAGCCAGTCACTTGGCTGAAATTCAGTGCATTTAGGCATACAGATATCAGCGAGACGACCTGCTGAAGTTCAAATCGAGCTTCAGAATGGGGAAGAAAGGTGATTTAAGTGACTTTGAAAGTGGCATGGTTGCTGTTGTCAGTCTGAGTGTTTCAGAAAATGCTGATCTACTGGGATCTTCCCACATAACCATCTCTAGGGTTTACAGAGAATGCTCTGCAGGTATACAGGTAAAAGGTATGCAAAGGAGCATCTCTGAACATGCATCATGCCAAATCTTGAAGCAGATGAGCTACAGTAGCAGAACACCACACTGAGTATGACTCCTGTCAGTTAAGAATCTCCAGTCCATATAAGTGGATTAAAAAGTTATGAAAACAACAACAGCAACCAAATCTCAACTACACTCTGGCTTTAAGATCACCTCTTCAGGAACTTACAGAAATTTTGCAGCGTGGCTGCTATTTTTATGAGTCCCCTATAGACTACTTACCCTGTGACCTGCAATTTGGCAGAGGTCATGGACCTTAAACCAGAGAGAATCATCAACTTCTGTGTCAGACTCACCTAAATATTGTGCAGAGGATAACTGCTGATTATGAAAGCTGGGGTACTGGGTAAGACCAAGTGGTTTTTAGCTGTTCTGAGTTGAGTCCACAGATTTCATGTTCATCTTTTATTTTTATTTTTTTTCTTGGGCTCACTATTGTGAATTCATCCCCCAGGGAGAATATTCCACAGAAACCTTCTGAACTGTAGGGTATACGAGTGTGACACCTCGTGCTGGCTCAGAGTGCACTAAAAAGCACAAAATTTCTTGGCTAGACAAACACAACCTTTGCTTACCACCAGATTTGGCTCCTTGCAACTTTATCCACTTCCCAAAAAGGAAAATCAAGTTGAAGGATCCCCATTCTGACACATTGGAAGAAATCCAGCACCCACTGCAGAGAAACAAGTGCCAAGAGACACAGTGGGACTTGTAAGGAACGATCTAAAAACAGAATGCTGCTGAAAACCACCGAGAAGTGCACCAATCTATGACCTTGAACGTGAGGTCTGCCAGTCTAGTTCATGACTCAGAATGGACTTCTCAGTTAACTAGAAGATCCTTTTTGCACTTAATACTTTGAAATAAAGTGAATATTTACATATTTTTTTAATATATTTTTTCAATTACAGCTAAGGAGAGCAATTCATTTTTCTGCTCACTCTGCAAGTGACAAAATGGTAAAATGCCAAAGCTTGGCCAGTTACATCGTTGCAGAGTTGAAGTTAGTGCTTCACCATATCAGTAGAAAGCTAAAAAATTAAGGAGAACCCAGCTTTCATCTGTACACCATCATGACTGTCACAGAGCTCCACGTGTTGTGTGACAGTTTGTCGTGTTACATCACGTCTCCACTGAACGTGTTTTGAAGCCAGTAGTCTGAACATGATGTGAGCATATTTAACTGTTTGGTCACAAATCCAAATCAAAGTAATCTAAAAAGAGTGCCATGAGATTTACAACAAAATTTACTTAAAGCATCAAAACTAAAGGTATTCATGATGACCTCTGTCACTTTTATGTTATTAAATAGTTGGATTATTATCATACAGCGATTGTGATGGACAGGCTAACAGATGAGGTCAGACAGGAGTCTCTGAGGACTGTGATGTTTGCAGATGACAATGTGATCTGAAGAAAGAGTAGGGAGCAGGTGGAAGACAACCTGGGGACGTGGAGGTATGCTCAAGAGAGAAGAGGAATGAACGTTAGTAGAAGTAAGGCTGCATGTGTGTGAATGAGAGCTAGACAGGAAAGGTAAAGTTGCAAGGAGATGTAGTGAAGGTGGAGGTGAGTTTAAATACCATGCAAAGCAGCATATAGTGCACAAAAAAAGGTGAAGAAGAGGGTGTAAGCAGGGTGGAGTGGATGGAGACGAGTGTCAGGGTGATTAGTGGCAGAATTATAGCAGCAAGAGTGAAAGGGAAAGTTTTTAAAATAGTATTAAGACCTGCTATGATGTATGTTTTGAGAACAGTGGCACTGACCAAAAGACAGGAGGCCCGAGCTGGAGGTGGCAGATTTGAAGATGTTAAGATTTTCACTAAGCATGAGCAGAATGGCCAGGATTAGAAATGAGAAAATCAGAGGGAGCAGTTAGGTTGAGTAGTTGACAAGTTAGAGACGCAAAGTTAGGATGGTTTGGAAATGTTCACATAAGGAATAGCGGATAAATTGGACAAAAGATGTTGAAGATAGAGCTTCTAGGCAGGAAGAAAAGAGGAAGACCACAGAGAAGATTTATGGATGTGTTGTGAAGGATATGAAGAGTGTTGGTATGACAGGAAAGGATGCTAGGGATGGGCTGAGATGGAGGCAGACGAGACGCTGTGGCGACCCCTCAAGGGAGCAGCCGAAAGACGAAGAAGAAGGATTATTATCGTCATCCCTTAACTAACATACAGGCACAATTTTAATGCTGCAGTTTAATCTGCTAAAGCCAGATTTAACTGTTTGACGTATTGGAGCAATCATTGCATTATTTTCTATAAATATTTAGTAGAGTAGAATTTTAAAGTGAGTGGAGTACATTACAGCAACTGTGATATTTCACTACTTGTCAGTAACACACACAGTTTGTCACGAACACTGCTCTTAGTAGTTACTTTGGCTCAAGGACTCTTAGCTAATGTTTTGTTTGCTGTGATCCTAAAAAGATTTCAACCTTCCCTGTCAGTCTTGAAGCTCCTAATATTTGCAAATATATGGATAGTGCCAGATGGGTGGTACTTGCCAGAGAAGATAATGAGAAGAGCAACTGAAAGTTAATTCACTGAGCCCTACCTCCAAATAACTTTTTTCCCCTCATAGGCCCATCTGGTACCTCATGCATGTTTTTTGCACGAACGATTACAAAATACTGTAAAGGTGTGCTTCGCTCACTGCTCTCCTCAGAGGGATGCAGAGGAGTGGCAGCTCAAAGACTCCCATTACTGACAAGAGATGATACTCCAGATGCATTAGAGCAGGAGGAAGCAGTGACATCCTTGACAAGGGGCACGAGAATCCTAGAAGTGCTCCAGCACCCTGAGGATTAGTGAGTGTCTTTCCCTGCGTATTATCATACCTACTGCAATGTAGCTGCAGTCACAGTAAGGATGACTGTGATGAAACATTCAAGGAGAGGGGCTGCCAAAGCAAACAAATCTACTGCACAAGCACCATTAACAGTTTATCATATATATCATATATCCATCCATCCATCCATTCATTCATTCATTCGCTTCCGCTTATCCTTTCCAGGGTCGCGGGGGGGCGCTGGAGCCTATCCCAGCTGTCATAGAGCGAGAGGCGGGGTACACCCTGGACAGGTCGCCAGTCTGTCGCAGGGCCAACACACAGGGACAGACAACCATTCACGCTCACACCTAGTGACAATTTGGATTATCCAATTAACCTATCCCCTCAAACTGCATGTCTTTGGACGGTGGGAGGAAGCCGGAGTACCCGGAGGGAACCCACGCAAACACGGGGAGAACATGCAAACTCCACACAGAAAGACCCCGGCCTGATGGTGGAATTGAACTCAGGACCTTCTTGCTGTGCGGCAACAGTGCTAACCACCGTGCCACCGTGCTGCCTTATATATCATATATCTATATATATATTTATATATACAATCAATAATGACAGCCCTTCATCATTTCATGCTCTTTTACTTGTCACATTCAGTCTGCAGGTCCATCATAAAGAATTCCAGGAAGCATTTCTCCATTTACAAACACGCAACAAGTGCCTACGAACCACTTTTCATGCAGTCTCAGTAGAACTATTAAACAGCTATATATACAACCCGGATAGTGTGTCATGTGGATTCAGTTTCTGCCCACTGGGGAGGTAAAAACATGTGAGTCTGTCTGTACGTGTGTGCATGCATACATGCACACATGCATGCATGGGAATGTATGTGACTGCCAGGATGTCAAGTAGTCTCCAGAGAGATGAGTGTGAGGATTTGTTATTTCTGAGATAATCAGAAAAACTCCGGTGGCATGCTGGTGGTGACGCAGTGAGGTCGGGGTTGCAGAACGAGACGGGGAGGCCACATAGGTATGAGGATAGGGGTACATAGTTGAAATTCAAGTATTAAGTTTCCCAACCTCTGCAGTGAAATGCATTGCGATGAGCTCTGGCCTAATTATAGAGGAGTGGAGTCTGGGGGAGGGGGGTGTTTGGCAGAGGGGTTAAGAGTCACGCTGCAAAGGGGTGAAAATGGGTGAATGTCAAATTGGAGGGCAGACATGGTGTCGTGCCAGCAGAACAAAGGAAGGCAGCTATTTTATGTCAAATTGTTTTAATAGTAACCAATAGTGGTGCCATATACTGTACATATATGAGCAGAACAGAGCACAGTTTACATACTGTAAAACAACATTTCCTGTTGGAGACGTGAGCATCCTAGGACAAAATAAATTGTATTTACTGCATTGCACATAGAGTGATTAGAGACAACACCACAAGCATTGACCATTCATAAAACACAAAAAATCCTTTTATATACAGAGGACGCATGCCCACATACTTCTCTGATATACAGCATAGTGTTTCATCTATTTCATTCAACTTACATTCATCTGATACACTAAAGCAGCATTCACACAAGTGTAAAACACAGGTAACAAAATAAATAGTAACACATAAAGTATTAAGATTTAAAAAGTTTAATAGAATTTCCTGCTTGCTCTATTCATATAACATGTACATCATATGATTACTAGCGCTATCAAAACAAAGCATTTGCTTCTGTTTAATGTTGATATATGTCAACTTAAGCATGATATAAATAGAAATTAAAAAAATAACAATATTAAGCAGCCTGATTCCACTGATTCCAAGTTTTCACTTATTTATTTATAATTCGAACAGATTTTAAGTCCAAATTTGGATTTTCTATTGCATTATTTTGTATCACATTCTTCCAAGAACAGCAAGCGGAGATTAGAAAGTCAGCTGACATTAGTAGGCATGAGAACTGAGTGAGTGTGTGGGTCAACAAAACATTTTCCCCTTATCTTCAAACGCAAAGCTAAATATTGTAATTTTGCCAATAGTCACAATAGAAAACAGTATAGGAAGAGTTTCTCCAGGGCATGGACTACACTGTATATTCTAATTTAACTGTGTTTTTAGGGAGAGATGAGCTTTCATAAAAAGCAGACTATGAACATTTTCAAACCTCAAAAAAAAAAAAAGTCTTAGCAGTTAAAAAGAAAAGCATCTACACTACTTATCCCAGTATAAAGCTTGGGTTTATATGTTTGTACAGCTACAGGTGGACTAACAAACCTATTTGTGACGCAGGTTTGAGTAAACACTAAAAAAGTCAGCAGTAGCCCCGTCAGTCATTCGATTTTATGCTAAAATGAACAAAAGCACGTCGTTGCAAAATCTACCTCTGTAGGCCATGCTGTGTTGTGTATGTGTTGTTGACTCCCTTTCGTAAATTTAAGACCAAGTTAGTATGGCTTCTCTGGCAAATCCAATGCCAAGAGCAAGCTCGACATCACAGCTGTCAGAAATTTGTTTTTCCTTCTTCATAAACAAAGACATTGTGAATACTGTGGGCAGCATCAGAGGGCTAGGTGTCGCTGTTCTTGTGTGGAAAGCATTTCTGCCATGGGCTGAAAGGAAGAGCGAGAATGATGAAGAGGATGCCTCCGAAAATAAGAATGCCTCCCGCTGAGCCCACGCAGGCCACAGACCAGGACAGTTCATGGTGTAAAGGTATGGATTGGTCACTGGACAGTAAGGCCAGCACAGACTGGTGGAATATGAGGACAGAGAGTAGGACCAGTACACCTGCATGAGAAGATAAAAAATAAGACAGGGAGTGAGAGGGTCCAACATTTAAAAGTTCAATCAGCAGTTACAATCCTTAAAATACTCATGAAAAGGTTGTCCTATCATGACTAAAAAAAAGTCACATCCCACCTGATAAGATGAAGCAGAAGGAGGCTGGCTTAAGAAAGAATTGCACTCCTTTGCTGAGCGACATGGCAATGCATATGGAGCCCATCACCATCATGGTCAGGCTCAAAAGGGCCAAGACAGCTGCTGCTAGATTCAGACCTGTGAGGGAGAGCAGCGAGAAATAACAAAATATAAAGTGCAGGTGTTCAGAAGTGCATGCAGAAAGAAATCTGCAGCACAGAAGAGGGAAAAATTATTGTGAGGTGTGGAAACTAGTTATGTT
Source organism: Oreochromis aureus (assembly GCF_013358895.1). Lineage (NCBI taxonomy): Eukaryota > Metazoa > Chordata > Actinopteri > Cichliformes > Cichlidae > Oreochromis > Oreochromis aureus. Next base: position 22,279,565 of record NC_052952.1, read on the forward strand.
ACACCACCTCACACAAGTTTGATTCCTCTGGGATTCTGGTTAAATCTGAATTTTTGTTAAAGAACAAAAATGATGTCATCTGTGCTGCTTCCTGTACTGGCTCTGCTTAAAACAGATTTTCCTGGCATTCCAAACCTGAGCAGGTGCGACCCCAAAAAATAGCCAGTGCCAATTCTGCTGTTTTTGTTTTGTTTTTTGATTCTCCAGCACGTAGATATTATTTCATTAATAAAAGCATTGCAGATAACAGGAATGGTCGTAGTTATGGTAGGTGAAATAACCCCCAAAATAAGGTGAGATGAAAGAAATAGACAAACAGTAGTTTTGTTTTGTCCAACTTCACTATACATGGTTTTAGCTATTCTGGCAGGAAAGCTGCAGGCAAGGCTGTGAAGATGCTTTGAAGGAACCAATTCCTTAGGTCAGAGTAACGAGTAATATCACAGACTAGCCACCTCTTATTATAATTTTTTATTCTCTTTTTAAACAAATAAATACAGTCATATAAATATGTAACTCTACATACTTGTAATTTCAAACAGAATTTCTGTTATTACTGTGGCCCAGTTGCAGTACTTTCATAGCCCACCAGGGGGCCCCGGTCAACACTTTAGGAATCGTTGCTTTGAAAAATTGCCACAAAGTTAGTATAAACCATAAACACAGTACAAAGCGTTAAAATGTACTTTTCTGTAATAACCAGCAGGGGGCGACTCGACTCTTCTGGATGCAAGAAGATTTGTGGTTGTGCCTATGGGAAAATGACCATCAGCTTCCTTTCCTATTTGACCTCTGTAAAAAATTTACTGACACGTTTATGGGCTCACTCTCTAGTTTCGGGTTATATTGAGTAAAAAACTAAGTACATTTTGTAAATTATGGTCACTGTTAAAGTCAGAAAGGGTTAGCTGGGATATGCTCATTGGCTAATGACTATGATTGAGAAGTGGTATACCCTTACTTATTTTTCACGGGACCGTGAAAACTTTCTTTTTCACATGACTGTGCATGTGAATCGCTACCTTATCGTGGTGGAGGGGTTTGTGTGTCACAGGGATCCCAGGGGCTATGTTGTCTGGGGGCTTTTGCCCCCTGGTAGGGTCTCCCATGGCAAATTGGTCCTGGGTGAGGGACCAGACAAAGAGCGATTCAGAAGACCCGTATGAAAAGAACATCGAGGGAACAGTTTACCCTGCCGGGATAGGGTTACGGGGCCCGCCTGGAGCCAGGCCGGGGAGGGTGCCCGAGGGCGGCGTCTGGTGGCGGGCCTTAGTCCATGGGGCCCGGCCGGGCACAGCCCGAAGAGAGAGACATGGGCCCATCCTCCCGCAGGCCCACCACCCGCAGGAGGCGCCATAGGGGTCGGGTGCATTGTGTGTTGGGCGGCGGCCAGGAGCGGAGGCCCTGGCGGACCGATCCCGGCTGCCAAGACTGGCAATAGGGACATGGAATGTCACCTCTCTGGTGGGGAAGGAGCCTGAGTTAGTGCGTGAGGTTGAGAAGTACCGGCTAGATATAGTCGGGCTCGCCTCTCGCATGGCTTGGGCTCTGGAACTAGTCTCCTGGAGAGGGCTGGACTCTGTCTCAGTCTGGAGTTGCCCCTGGTGAGGCGGCGGGCTGGGGTGGGTATTCTAATATCCCCCGGCTTGCTGCCGGTATGTTGGGGTTTTTCCCGGTGGATGAGAGGGTTTGTTCCCTGCGCCTCAGGGTCGGGAACGGGTCCTGACTGTCATCTGCGCTTATGCACCGAGTGGCAGTTCAGAGTACCCAGCCTTCTTAGAGTCCCTGGGGGTGCTGGAAGGTGCCCCACCTGGAGACTCTGTTGTCCTGCTGGGAGACTTCAATGCTCACGTGGGTAACGACAGCGAGACCTGGAGGGGCGTGATTGGGAGGAACGGCCTCCTGATCTGAACCCGAGTGGTGTTTTGTTATTGGACTTCTGTGCAAATCACAGTTTGGCCATAACGAACACCTTGTTCGAACATAAGAGTGTCCATAAGTGCACGTGGCACCAGGATGCTCTAGGCCGCAGGTCGATGATCGATTTTGTAATCGTATCACCAGACCTGCGACCATATGTTCTGGACACTCGGGTAAAGAGAGGGGCTGAGCTGTCAACTGATCACCACCTGGTGGTGAGTTGGATCAGGTGGCGGGGAGGACGCTGGACAGACCCGGTGCACCTAAACGCCGTGAGGGTGTGCTGGGAACGTCTAGCAGAGGCCCCAGTCCGCGAGATCTTCAACGCACACCTCCGGCAGAGCTTCAACAACATTCCGAGGGAGACTGGGGACATTGAGTCCGAATGGACCATGTTCAGCATCTCCATTGCCGAAGCTGCTGCATTGAGCTGCGGCCGCAAGGTGGTTGGTGCCTGCCGTGGTGGTAATCCCCGAACCAAATGGTGGACACCAGAGGTGAAGGGAGCCACCAGGCTGAAGAAGGAGTCCTATCGGGCTTGGTTAGCCTGTGGGACTCCAGAGGCAGCTGACAGGTATCGACAGGCCAAGCGGAATGCGGCTCGGGCAGTGGCTGAAGCAAAACTTCGGGTGTGGGAGGAGTTCGGAGAGGCCATGGAAAAAGACTTTCGGACTGCCTCGAAGAGATTCTGGCAAACCGTCAGGCGTCTCAGGAGGGGAAAGCGGTGCTCTACCTGCACTGTGTATAGTGCTGGTGGTGCGCTGCTGACGTCGACTGAGAAAATTGTCAGACGGTGGAAGGAATACTGAGGACCTCCTTAATCCCACTGACACGTCTTCCGAGGAGGAAGCAGAGTCTGGGGATGAGGGAATGACCCGCCAATTTCTGGGGTCGAGGTCACTGAGGCAGTTAAACAACTCCTCGGTGGCAGAGCCCCTGGTGTTGATGAGGTCCGCCCGAGTTCCTGAAGGCTCTGGACGTTGTAGGGCTGTCCTGGTTGACACGCCCTCTACAATGTTGCGTGGAGATCAGGGGCAGTACCCTGGACTGGCAGACCGGGGTGGTGGTCCCCAACTTTAAGAAGGGAGACCGGAGGGTGTGTTCCAACTACAGGGGGATCACACTCCTCAGCCTCCCTGGGAAAGTCTATGCCAGGGTGCTGGAAAGGAGAGTTCGTCCGTTAGTCGAACCTCGGATACAGGAGGAACAATGCGGTTTTCGTCCTGGTCGCGGAACACTGGACCAGCTCTTTATCCTCTCGAGGATACTTGAGGGTGCATGGGAGTTTGCCCAACCAGTCTACATGTGTTTTGTGGACTTGGAGAAGGCATTCGACCGTGTCCCTCGGGTGTCCTGTGGGAGGTGTTGCGGGAGTATGGGGTGTCTGGCCCATTGCTACGGGCCATTCGATCCCTATACAACCGTTGTAAGAGTTTGGTTCGCATTGCCGGCAATAAGTCGGACTCGTTTCCGGTGGGTGATGGGCTCCGCCAGGGCTGCCTTATCACCGATTCTGTTCATAATTTTATGGACAGGATTTCTAGGTGCAGCCAAGTGGCGGAGGGCTTTCACTTGGTGGCCTCAGAATCTCATCTCTGCTTTTTATGGATGATGTGGTTCTGTTGGCTTCATCGGTGAGGGCCTCCAGCTCGCACTGGAACGGTTCGCAGCCGAGCGTGAAGCAGCGGGAATGAGGATCAGCACCTCCAAATCTGAGGCCATGGTTCTCAGCCGGAAAAGGGTGGCGTGCCCACTCCGGGTCGGGGATGAGTTCGTGCCCCAAGTGGAGGAGTTTAAGTATCTCGGGGTCTTGTTCGCGAGTGATGGGAGAAGGGAGCCGGAGATCGACAGACGGATTGGTGCTGCGGCTGCAGTGATGCGGACGCTGCACCGGTCCGTCGTGGTGAAGAGGGAGCTGAGTGTAAAAGCGAAGCTCTCAGTTTACCGGTCGATCTACGTCCCGACCCTCACCTATGGCCACGAGCTGTGGGTAGTGACCGAAAGAACGAGATCGCGGATACAAGCGGCAGAAATGAGCTTCCTCCGAAGGGTGGCTGGCCTCTCCCTTAGAGATAGGGTGAGAAGTTCGGCCATCCGGGAGGGGCTCAGAGTAGAGCTGCTGCTCCTCCACATTGAAAGGAGCCAGTTGAGGTGGTTCGGGCATCTGACAAGGATGCCCCCTGGGCGCCTCCTGGGTGAGGTGTTCCGGGCATGTCCCACCGGGAGGAGGCCCCGGGGCAGACCCAGGACGCGCTGGAGAGATTATATTTCTCGGCTGGCCTGGGAACGCCTTGGTGTTCCCCCGGATGAGCTGGAGGAGGTGGCTGGGGAGAGGGAGGTCTGGGCTTCTCTGCTTAGGCTGCTGCCCCCGCGACCCGATCTCGGATAAAGCGGATGAGGATGGATGGATGGATGGATGACTGTGCATATCTGTTGGTGTGATTATGTCCAAGTCTACTGTGCAGCCACTGACAGCAAATCTTTCCCACAGCTCATATGTCAAATGCCACCTTCTCTTTAACCATATCAGCAAGCAAGTTTTCAAAACAGCCCCTGCTCACAACTTATGACCAAAAGATAAAAATGACTGATGTTTGCTGTGATGTAAGTAGCCTATTAATTCTCATCCAGCTTATCTCCAAACTACACTGAAACCAGTGGCTCCCTGGGCAGCACAGCAAACACATTAATCAGTCTGATAGCTTATGGCTTGCTTTGGAAAAGGGGTGGCAGAGGAAGTTAATGGTCTAAAACATGCAAAAACCACCAGTACGGTCCTGTGAGCACCGCAGTGAGCATCTTTATTGAAAGAAGAAGCTGTTGGTGTAACTGCTAATGTGCATGTCCAGGGGAAGGTGTAACATCTCACTCTTCTTAGTTGTCTTCTTGAATATGACTGCATTCTCCCCAGAGGTGAAGAATTTGAAGTAAGTACAGTTGGATTCTGTGGGCATAAAGAAGAGATCAGACAAAGAAACACACATGCACCCACGCGCTCGCACACACACTTACACACTCACTCTCCTATGGACGACTTCTTGTCTTCTCTGATGTGCCTACTATGCATCCATGCACTCTGTCCTTCCAGGCATCATTCCTATTTATATCGAGCATTAGCTGGAATACCCAGAGACACACACCTCTTTGCACACAAACACACACACACTCCAGCACTGCACATATGGTGCCGCCAAAGAGGGTGAGAGACAGCAAAACACTAAGGGTGGATGGCAGAGGGGAGAAATAGTGGTAGACAGAGAGAAGGGGCAGATGGAGGCTAATGAAGGGACATGGCTACAGAAGACGGGAAGAGGATGTGCCGGGTGAAAAAGAAGGAGGAAGATGCGAGAAGTATGGATACAGGCTCAGAGGATGAGAGCGGTGAAAAGGAGGAGTGAGTTGCTGGCAGATGGAAGGGTGGTGAGTGAAGGGAAAGAGAGAGGGTAGCCGCAGATGGAGAAGGAGGTGAGACGAGCGAGCAGGAGATGTCAAGAGGGGGAGGAAACACAGGGGGGTTAGTTAATACTGCATTAGTTATACACTCTCACTCGGTCCCTGTCTGTCCCCCCTCGTTTCCCCTTCTCTATATTTAGACAAAAACTGTGAAGTAGTCAGATTCCGTTTGGCTTCACAAGTGCATAGTGATGACTTTCACCCACTGAAAATTATGTGCTCCAAGATGACCACATGCATGTGCACACACACACACACACACACACACACACACACACACACACACACACACACACACACACACACACACACACACACACACACACACACACACACACACACACACACACACACACACATTCTGACATCCTTCCTCACCACACAAATATAGCTGTGGCTGAGGGCATTTGCAAACATTTTTTAATGAAGCAGACCGTCCATTTGTCAACCATACTGATTTTGTAACACATTATGCTATCACAGTCAACTGGTTTTGCTCCCACTACCCCTGCTGAGACTGTAATTATTGAGCCGTCATGTTTCTCTCCAGCAGGCAGCGAAGATGGATAGCTGGTCTCTGGATGACAGACACGGCATCGTCAGGCCGCACTTTGAGCGGGACGGGAGCCAGAGGCATGTAAACAGGGATGTGAAATGGGGAACCATAGATGGCAAAAACATTTGTTTTCCTGCAAACATGATGAGCTCACGGCCATCTGTGACAGGCGGCGTGGGCCAACAGTGTTGGGACGTGTGATGAAGATTGTCAGAAGCATACTGGCTTCTCTCAAACACCAACAGAGCATCTTGGAATCATATCTGCCAGCTCGAAGCAGTCAAAGAGGCAAGAAAGATAAATTAGCAAAGGATAGATAAAATTTCCTTGAAAACTGGATCATTCAAAGTGATGACAACATGTTAAGTTGTATATGTGAACCACTTGTGTCTCTGAAATTTAAAGAGACTTTATGGTTTCTTCAGACCGCTGCTGGGTCCTGGCAAAATCCATGATACATGGAGTGATTCCAGGAGCAAGTCTTTCTCCTCCAGTACCTGCCTCTTTCCAGCGTCTCCAGACTCGCTTTTCAGACAGAAATAGGTCATTGTGCAGATAATCGGCGCACTCCGGAGAACATAACCATGGTCAAGTTGAATAAAGTGCTTTTAGAAAGAACCTGTCACTACTCTAAACATGGATGTCCATCAGCACAATAAACCTCTGGTTTGCCCCTTTATCACCTGTCTGCACTCTTGGTAAAACAGGAGATGATTCGATGCTTAGTCAGGAGAAAATCTTAATATTAATAATGCCCTGTTACACAGATCATGTTATGACTGCCAACAAATATGCTGTATATTGTACCTGCATGCTGCTGTGTGCTGGTACAACAGGATCTGAACTGATAAAGCACCACTGTATTTATGCACTTGAATGCATTTTCACGCTTTATACTTTTTAATGATTCAATTTGCACATTATCTGTAGGATGACCTACATACATACTGTATCTACGCAAGCGGCTTCTCATTATTCCTTTGGAAATCCACACAAGCGTACATACACACAAGGAATACATTTATTTTTAAATCTATATCAAAACTCATAAAAATGTTGCTCAGAAATATAAAGACTGTTCGGGTTGGATGCAAATGACTTTTTTAAACAAAGTGGCAACAGAGATTTTTTCAGCCTCTTATGAGTTCAGATACAAAGACCTACAAACGTATTCCCAGGGGGCATACATTATATCGGCTATGACAGCTCGCTCTTATTTTACAGCATTTGTCATGGCACAGAAAACCTGCAGTGATTAAGGGTGATGTCAGCAACTTATTTCCACAAACAGTCTCTGACCCCTTGCTGTTAATCCACTTTGATACCGATACACATACTGTAACATGATGGCAGGTTCAATTCAGACTTGCAAGGAAAGCAGACAGGGAGTTAAACACAAAATAGTCCCTCCAGAAACCTCGCCAGCTCATCTTGTGCAGATCACAGGACAAACAGATTTACACAAATTCACGCAGACACACACACACACACACACACACCACTCTGAGGTCTCACCTCCACGTAGATCAGCAGGACCACAGCTTGTCCTCTCTGGGTCTATTTCATCCACCGATAGGGTGCGGATGCAGCCCTTCCAAAGGCCGTAATGGGCCATCTGGCAGGTTTGGTTGCCGCTGAAATTCTTTGGTTGGGCCAGCTCCACCCAAAACTCTGTCCCCATGCCCAGCACCGTGAGGGTCACACCAACGATAGAGACAAAGAAAGCCAGCTTGATCTTTCCCTCCTGGCTGTCACTCATCTTGTGGATCCGCCTCTGTCCTCTACCACCTTTCATTCCAGCCAAACCTCCACTCTGTCCTGCCACCCCTGTGCGACCCTCCTCATCCTGTTGTACAAAGAAGTTGGACCACATACTGATCTAAAGTGGCCAGAACCGAGGAAGTACAAGGGATGGGACAAGACACCTCAAATGAAGATTAGAGACGCAGATAATAGATGAAAAGTTTTTTAATTAGAATCAAATAATGAGAAGTTTTAGGTTCAGAAGGCGGAAGTTTGTAAGAGAGCTCTCAGCTGTCCTGTGATGGACGGATAATTTGAGCAAAAGCAGTGAGAAGATCAAGTAAAAATAAATGGGCTGGACATAAGAGATATGAATAGAACTACTGTGAAGTGGAGAGGGGGTCAGATGAAGTGAGGTAATGACAAAATGGGATAGATGGAGGCAAGGACCACGAGAGCCTGTCTGTCTGTTTTCCGTCCAGTCCTCTGAAAAAGAGAGATGAAACAGAAAGATGAAAGAGCAGCCAGCATATGCTTCACCAGAGCAAAATCCTTTCATCACCAGCGTAATATTTAATTTCCAACAGCTTTATCAGCATCTACAGTATTCCCTCCCTAAAAGCCATATGACATGCTCTCAGCCAACAATAGATAAGCCATATGGCATTCCCATAAAGGCAGATTTTGCTGGAGATGTAGAAACAATTGGACTGGAAGAGCTACTGGAGTGGGTTTGTGCAAGGTCAAGGTGAGAGATAACGCCACAGTGTCACACCGGACCACCCAGCTTCCAGTTTCCCAGATGAGTTGACAACCCATCGTCTGTCTGAGCAGGTACACTATCTCTGGCTTAGACACAGATCCCCTTTGATCTGAGGGGATAATGGGTTGCCACAAATACCTCTCAGGCTGCATTACTTATACCGGGAACACTGGGAATATGTAGCAGCGGCTGTGCACTTGCACATGTGTGCTTCAGCACGAGTTCGGTCCCAGCTTACAAAGACTTTCAACTGTGAGCGAAGGACCTTTGGAGCGATTTAAGCAAAGTGAGTGACGGGGCACAACGGTGTCGATGGTCTGCACGAGAGGTGATAATTCAATCCTGAACCCTCTGACAGAGAGACGGGGCTATAGTAATTAACTCTGCTGTGAGGTCCAACAGGTCACAGAGTGGAGGCGAGAGGCCTGGCCAGTTAGGAAAGCAGCACCAGCAGGCCACACACAGTTGGCGGATCACCTAATTCAGAGCTTTGGGCTGACAGCATCAGAGGTTTAATATAGGCAACATGTGCAAAGTCTCACCACAAAGCCTTTGTCTTTGATACTTTGTAGTATATGAGGAGACATAATAATAAACATAATAAAAATGTAACGAAAAAAATAAAATTCTCATTTAGTCGTGCTGCATGTCGTCTTCCCCGCAATAATCACAATAATAACAATTCCGTAAGAGCACACAGCGTTTACACAGAGCATGAGAAGATGGTTCTGCAATGTCAATAAACAATAATATCAGCTTATCAACAAGCACTAAGTGACAGCTGGGGTAAAAATCATTTTATAGCTAACAAAAGGCAGATACATACGTGTCACTAATGAACCAAAGGTATGGAATAGCAACCGTGCATTAAAATAACCCTCCAACATTAACTGTAATAAAGAACATCAATACTGCAGCTGCTGACAGCCAAATTAGTGGTCATAGAATTACAAACCTTGATCACATTACATTCATATTAACCACAGTGTGATCAGGCGGCTCAGAGGAGCCAAGCTGCTCTCGGGGTGGGTGACACAAACAAGTGCTTACTTTGCAGTGAAGGATTATCCTTAGCAGGGTATATAGAGCATGTATATAAAGATATATACTATAATGCAATGAAAACTTTGGTGCAGTAGCCTAAATTCTAAAACGGCTGAACACAGAACTTCATGCTGCATTTTCTGCTGTCGTGAAAATTAGAAATTCTCTCTACCGCTTGACCGGTGACAGCCACCGCCACCTGTGTGACACGTGGGCGTAAGAAAGCAACAGCTGGCTAATGCACTTGATTGAAAAGAAGAATAAATCTGACCTGTGTCGTGTGTGTTGTTCAGTTCGAGAGGAAGAGAAGCATGAAACTTAATAGAGGGGGGAGAGCAGTGATGTGAGAGTGAGTGTGAGAGAGAGAGAGTGAGAGAGAGAGAGAGGAAAGGGGTGGGAGAGAGGAACGTAAGAGTTATGGAAAGTGAGTGTAAAGGAGTGGAGGTGGGGGATGTGAAGGGGGTTGGAGTCTGGTTGGTTAACACTGTCACCGATGTGTGTGCGTCCGTCTGTGTGTGTGGGTGGGTGAGTGTGTGTGTCTGGTGTTTGGCCCCCAGACTGTCCTTACACCTCACGTTTAATCTCAACAGCATCCAGCTCATGCTCCATACATGTTTCAAATTTTAAATCAGCGAGGAAAGGTGCTGCAGGGTGGTCCGCTCACATGACCACAAGCCTGCCAGCATGATAAAAAACATGTCTGTATCTGCGACAGCCTTGCTGTTTGTGTGTGTGTGTGTGTGTGTCTATTTCGGACAGCCACCTGTTAATGACATTAAGTAAGGGTGAAGGAGGAGTCTGTGTTTATATGAGAGGGGCCAGAACAGCATTTTACAGCAACACAATACACTGTGAAGAGGTGAAAATCTAACAGAGAGACAGATTGAAAGTGTACTTGGGGTTTAAAAAGAGCCACAGCATGCAGGGACGCATATAGAAGGGGGAAAAAAGACAGTGAGGGAATGCTGAAGTCTGAGGTAGCTGCAGAAATGGACAACACTGGCTGAAATGAAGCGGTACAGAGAGGAAAATGAGAATGTGCAGCCCCCATTTCATTCCTCACTGAACAAGGTCCAGGGAGACTTCAGAGGCTCAGGCTGATCTTGTGGAAAGCTTTTCTCGCGGCCCATCCCTGCTTGGCCGTTCCACAGTTTAGGTTACATACGTGGCACAGCGAGAGAGGGAGAGAGAGAGGGAGGCCAAACCCTGCAGCCAGCAACACTAAGGGAGGGCGGGGGTGGAGTAGGTGGGGGCAGTGCGGGGATGCAAACCGAGAGTGAGTCGGGGACAGAAACACAGAACAGGAGACAATCGCAGAAAAGGGACAAAGTAGGCCGCAGGCTGTGACAGGGAAATAAACACCTGGAATGTCCAAAACAGTCAAACTCTGCTTCTCTTTTCCTTTTTTCAGTCTGCAGATGGCCTCTTCAGACAGAGGGCACATGCTAAATGCGTGACATCCATGATAGATTAATTAATGTGGAGGACAACTATCTGTTTTAAGGCACACATGTGCGCCAATTCTTTAAAACCGCTTCCTCTAATTACACACACCATCACTGCTCGTCCATCATATAAGATAGATACAAAGTGTCCACAGACAGTCGGAAGCCATCAATATTCTACATTATGCTGACATGAACAGTCTTGTGTTAACGTCACTGTAGTGCCCCTGTCAGTAGTGCTGATTTATGCTTGAACTGCACGCTCATGTATGCACCCATGCGCATGCCGTTCACACTTATGCATATTACAGCTACAGCAAATTCTAGTTTCATGCTGCTAAGTAGTATTTGCCCACTTGAAGCATCTGATGATTTTCCTACTACTAACAATCCTGCAAAAATCTTTAAAACTCAGTAATGAACTTGATAAAACAAAAAAAGGGACTGCAGAAGTATCCTGAGTATCCGGGAAGGGAAAAGGGGGACTTTTATATCTGTTCACCTGCTGGTTAACGCAAATATATAATTAGCCAATCACATGGCCAGTGAGCGGTAGTTCTCTGGGCATCTCTGCCTTGTTGATGCCAGAGGTCAGAGGAGAACTGCCTGACTGTTTCGACCTGACAGGAAGGCAACAGTAACTCAGATAACTACCCGTTACAATCAACGTATGCAGAAGAGCATTTCTGAAGGAACAACACATCACACCTTGAAACAAATTCCCATATATCCACAGATGTACCACTGTGTCACATAAAGAGATACAGGTTCCTTCTATTAGGTAGTAAATCGTTGTTAATCAATGTCATTTTTGAACAGATCAATGAGTAACAGATCTGATATGATGCTCTATGGTCATTTGGTAAATATCTTCCTGGAGAAAAGGACACATTTTTATTAACAGCAGCTGTTAAGGCAGATGCCACTGAGACAGCAAAAGATAAACTGACCTTTTGGTATACGCCTGGAGATCACTGAGAGCGATGTGGGCAGTTAGGAGAAAACCCTCAATCTTTTCAGGGGTAAGACTTAATAACTGGATTAAAGTGAAAATTTAATGTTCAGTCATACTGCTGGATGTATATATTAATGTATGTGTCTTGGTACACATTAACAGCTATACACCAAATCTATACGTGCACTTAAACTTTTAATAAGTGGTGCTGAAAGGTCTCGAGTGTCTTTTAACACCACAAGGGCAGGGTAGTTTCTCTTTTCCAACATGCAAAGGATTTGTTTGGCATCACTCATTAGAATGACCAGTGCTCAGAACAATGGGAAAGTGCAAGGAACTCAATGAAGTTATAAGAAGGAGAACTGCAGATTTAGAGAAGTTGTGAAGGTCTCTTGAAGCTATTTCCAAAAAAACATTCCAAGATCATCCATTATTTTAAACAATTTTATGTAAGTACAAGTAATTCAGGTATATCAGCACATTTCCATGGTCCAAATTCTTCAACTTCACCTCGAATCAACAGCTAGATAGTTGAAACGTGGACACTGTTGGGTCAATAATCGCAAGGATGTTCAGGAACAATCGGAACAAAAGCAAAACAAAACTGGTTTTGAAAAGCAGGCTAACATTAGCTTAACATTAACTGTGCCAGGAAACCAATCAATTTTAATGAATTCTACCAATTCTGACAAGTAAAATATCCAACCAGAATGATGTGAGAAGCTTGTTGATGGATGTTGATTGAATTTACTAACAGACCAAATATTAATATTATGGACTTATATATTTGATGGCGTAGATTCCTACCCTGGAAAAAGAACAGTTCAAAGTGTTCATTAAAAGCCCATATTTACCATAAAATGTATGCTCATGTTCAATGTATGTAAACTACAACTGTAAATTCCCAAATTTCATCACCACCATTACCCTATACATTAATTCATGCATTCTGAGAAAAACTGCCTACAGTCTTTGTGCAGTTTACGTGTTCTGTTTAAAGCTGTTGCTCTGTAGATTAATATTTTAAAGTTCCAGTTTCCTGCCCATTGACCCTTTTCTAAATGATAAACACTACAAATATGTGCCATTTTGGCTTGTCTGCATTTCATTAATGATTGATCTCTTCTATTGCAAATGAGCTCTGACAGTGTGACAGGGAGATGTCATTGACATTTTTTTTTTTTTTTACACATGAAATCTCATTTTTACACAGGTGGAAGAACATCAACAGGACACATTTCTACTAATGTTTTTGACATGTATGTATTATTAAGTTCTTTCCTGTGAGGTGTTTACATCGCTTAACCTCCTGTGGATTAAATACAAATTGGATCATGTACTCAATGTGTCCATTCTATTCCACTGTTGCACTCTCCCACTGCTGCAGTGTTCTATCTTTCTGAATGAAGATCAATGGGGATGCACTGCCTAGAATGACAATGACCATCACCGGAGTCTTGCATCCACCACTAGAGGGAGATAATGTATTTACAAGCCTTTACTGCAGCATTAGGCCTGGGGAGGGTATACAATGTACATGAGGGAGGGCTGCCAATAACATTCAGCAGCTCTCATGACAGACAGCCATCTCTAAAAGACTCAGGGTCAGCTCTCCATTTTTGCTCCAGTGGACATGGTTTCAACTGCATGAGAGAGCTGCTGATTTACCTTTGTCCGGAGGGAACAACTGGGTAGTGAGTGTTGCATCAGAGGCCCTGCTGCTGCTGGGTTTTGTGCAGTGAGGTGCAGCGATGCAGATAGAGATGGGTAGTATAGAGCTGACACAGGACATTATTGCATGACAGAGTGTAGTTGCTTTCCTGTAACCATTTTACATGAAATCCTGGCTGAATAAGGCGATCCAGCTTTTGCTCTGCCTAAGTCTTTGTACCTTGTGAGATGTAGAAAGAAATAAGAAAAGAAAAAAGAAAAAAAAGAAATAAATAGGTTCATTGGAAGAAAATAAATGATATATATATATATACATATATATTAAAAAGTACACACCTGTATATGGAATAAAGTTGAATTCAGTTTGTCTAGTTCAGGTAGTTGAACTTTTAAAAACAAATTTGTCAAAAATATAATATGTAAAACTATATATATGAAAACTACATGCTCACGGTCACTTTATTAAGTACACCTGTTCTAATCACTCATTGCAGCAACCCAATGCATTTAAAGCTCGAGAACGTGGTCAGGATGACCTGCTGAAGTTGAAACTGAGGAATGGGAAGAAAGGCAATCACTCACTCACTTGTTACAAGCAAGAAGAGCGTTTCTCAATGCACAACACATGGAACGATGAAGCAGACGAGCTATAGCAGCAGAAGAGCATGCTCCTCTCACTCCTGTTAGCTAAAAACAGGAAAATGAGGCTACAATTCACAAAGGGACACCAAGATTGAACAATAGAAGACTGGAAAAACATTGCCTCATCTTGATTTCTACTGTGACATTCGGTTGGTAGGATCAGAATTGTGCTTAAACATAAAATCAATCCTGTCTTGTATCGGAGGTTCAGGCTGTCTGGAGGTGGTGTAATGGCGTGGGGATATTTTCTTGGCATACTTAGAAGCCCCTTAGAAGCAACTGAGCATCAATTAAATGCCACAGTATTCCCAAATATTGTTGTCCATCCCTTTATATCCATGCAGCTCTGAGTACTTCTTCAAGCAAGTTGACACACCAAGTCGCGAAGATCAAATCATCTCAAACTGGCTGCTTGAATGCAACTAACAGGTCAGTATGAATCAAAATCTCTGAAGAATGCTTCAAGCATTTTGTTGAATCTATGTCATGAAGAACTGAGGCAGTTCTGAAGGTAAACAGGGGGTCTGGCCCCTGTGTGTGACCAATGTTTATGCTACCCTTACATAAAAAGTCAGTCTAGTGACTGTGAAATAGCACCATCATTTGGACATTACCAATAACTACACATTTTGATTAATTATGCCATCAGGTCAATGAAGCTGACTGTACAGTAGCTCCAGTCTACTCCATCTCCATTATTAACTCTGCTACAGTGTGGTGAATGGATGTGGGCGTGCACAGGAAGAGGAAGCACAAAGGGAAGAAAAGCAGTCATGTAAATTCATGTTTTAATCAACATTTGAAAACAAACTGGACAAATGAAAGACTGCTTCTGCTTTTATAAACTATATGTGGCTTTTAGGTTTTAAATCATTTAAGAAATCACATTTTTTCCAGAGAAAAAAAAACTAAAAGACACTTAAAAAAAAAAAGAAAAAAAAAAAAGAAGAAAGAAACAAGAAAAGCAGATTTTCAGAAAGTAAGGAGTAACATCTCTAAAGTGTTATCACTGACACAGTCTCTCTTTCAGGGCTGTAAGCAAACCAAAGGATCAAATGAAAGCAGTCTCAAGCCCATACAGTTTGAACATGTGGTCCTCGGAGGATACAGGGCAGAAGATAAGGGAGATGAGCGATAAGCAGATTGTGTCTACGTACACAGGGACTGTTTTCTATCAACCCAACAGCTGACCTCAGATTTAGTGAAATTTCCAAATAGTTCAACAGCAGAACAATGACTAACGGTGAACACTAAAATTTAAAAATCGGGTTACTTTGTTTTTCCCTAAATAATCTCCTCAAAGCCCAAAATTTCTGAAGGAGATTGTAGTGTTAGTTTTACTTTTAATTCTGATTTTGTTTATTTTTTTGAAAGACAAATCTGGCATTTTGTGATTTTAGTTTCACTCTGCAGTACAACATGAGTCGTGGGTATTCGTCGCGTGTTTATTTGGTCTTGTCAAAGAGGTGAGACGCTGCACAAACAAACAACTGGGTCCAACACATCTTACATCTCAAATCTGCTGGGAAACGAGGAAAAATGTGAGCTGGCTGAAGGACAAGACAGTGACATACATGAATATATAGACATCATTGGTAGAGGGGTAAGCCATATTTCTTTCAATAGCAAATTGACATGTAATAACATTAAGGCTCGTTGGTAAGGAAGAAATATATATCCCCCCATGAAATCCCCTCCCAATCTGTCTTTATTGTCTCTTAAACTAAATCAGGGCTGAACTGCTGAGACAGAACAATCTCACCTTTAAAATGCTGTTCACAAAAGATGGACGTGACAAAAGTTGCAAAAATTAGAACAAAAACAAAAAAAGCGCATAATTAAAAATTATTTTTTTCTCCTTTTTTTTTGCAGTTTGTGTTATTCTAAGGGGCTGAATGCAGGGTGATATTACAGCTGAAATCAGTGAAGCTACACACAGTATCAGAACAATTACAGTTGACATTCAGATAGAGTCCAATCAGACAACAGATTTTCTAGAGATCGTCCTGAAGGGCGGGGGGTGGGGGGCAGCAGTCTGATGAAAATGATGAACATAAGGAATATAAGGAAATGACAGAGTCCAGACAGGGGGGGGAGGAAAAAAATAATAAGAGTATAAGAGCGTTCTCTTGCCTTTCTAATGATGACAGAAAAACTGAAGTGGATGTTACAGCTACTGTGTATCTACACTGGATGGTCAAATGAAAATGCCCTCCTGTCTTCCTCTCCATCTCCCTAAAACCTCCCTGTCACAATTTTTTTTAAGCCCCCCCCCCACCATCTCTCAACCACAATCTTCCAGTAAGTTCCCTACCACGGCTCCGTCCTAATGTACTTAAAACAGGCTAACTCCATTTAAATACAAACCTTAAAGTGTGGCACCCCCCCTCCCACCCAGAAATGACATCCCTGTCTCACAAAGTATAAAAAAAATGTTCGCCCAACCCCTGGACCTATTATTACACACTTTGTTTTTTTTTCTCAAAAATCTTTGACTTGCCCACCCACCCAGCTACACCACTAGCAACCAAACCTAGCCCCCTTTTGTTACGTACTGAAAACAAACCCCACAAATTCTCCTCCTTCTCTATTTCCAATTCTGTTTTAACTGCTGAATATTTCGTGAAGATCTCCAATGATAATCTGGATATCACCACTGTCAAACAAACAATACTCCCAGATCGACCTGAAACGTTGCGCTACAAAAAAAGAAAAAAATCACTTTGGGGGCTGATTTGGAAACTGGCAGTGCACGCCCTCCCCATTCCCCTCTTCTCGTCATGCGTCCTCTACCAGAAATCCCGGCGGTGATAGGCGTCTGGATCGCAGTATTTGGTCACCACCACCCTGTTGGCAAACTTCCTGCCTGTCAGCCCCTGCATGGCCTTCTGGGAGTCAAAAACTGATGTGAACTCCACAAAGATCTGAAATTTTTTTAAAAAATAAAACAGCAGTGAGGGCTTGTAACATCTCACAGCATTGTTTACCACAAGTCAAATGTAAACGGCTCCTACCTTGCCGGTTCCAGGCACTTCCAGGCCATCGACGGGTCGAGGTATCTCAATGCTTTTAACTTGGCCGTACTTGCTGCACTCATCCCTGACGTCCTCCACAATCTCCTCATACTCTTCATCATCCAACAGCTCTTCAGGGGCCACCATGTTCATCAGACACAACACCTCCGTGGGCAGGCCGCCCATCTGAGTCACGGAGCTGTTCAGACCTGGCACCTGCAGCGTCACTGGAGTCTGGTTTATACTCGACTGGAAGGAGACACACAAAGGTTAGATGAGGCATTTTAAAGCACAGCTTTCTCTACATTTTACAGTAAACTGTATAAAGCCAACAATTTAATATTCTTTACATCTATTTTCACAGCTAAAAAACTACAGGCCATGGCCACCCACCAGGCAACCCTGTTACCAAACAATCGCAGTCCAGCTTAAACTCTGTTTGGTCTCCAATCACCGTTTTCGTAAGTGTGGTTGCAGCTTTAACCTTAGGTCATGTCGGCTGCTGGTTCATAAAATATTGAGAAAATGTGTTTTCAGGTGAACCACTTTTTGACTGATTTCATGCCGAGCTTCAGTCAGCAGTATTTCATTGGCCATAGCCGGTTAGTAATAAGTCTGTTTCATATTTCATTATTATTATTATTGTACCACATCCAATTGAATCCGAATGGATGTACTACACATAGATTAGTTCAGGCAGTGATAAGGAAAGTGCTGCTACATGCGTTTTGTCTGCTTTTATTATAAAATAATAAAAGCATTATAAAATAATAATAAAAGCAGGGGGAGGCAACTAAAAATGTACTACATTTAGATGAGCACTTGTAAATGGTTAAATTTAAGAGTAACTTTATGAATTGCTGGAGAAGAGTGGCCAAACAATCTTTATGCATTTTACACTCTCTAAAAGAGCATCAATCCTCCCACCACCCGCTGTCATCTGTCCAGCTCCTGGACACTTACCAGAGTTGCGTTCTTCGATCCCACACTGGCTCTTTGCACCAGAAGTTTCTTGTCTCCCAGCTGCATCCCGTTCAGTCCAGCAATAGCCTATAATGACATCAACAAGGTTGAAAACCATGCCTTCAAAAACCCTTCAAATACTACAGAGATAGCATTGTATATTCTGTTGGACTGGTTACCTGGTCATTAAGGTTGACATCAACATATTCACAAAAGGCATATCCTTTGGATAGGCCTGTGGCGCTGTCCTTCACCAGGTTAAAAGCCTTCAGAGGGCCAAATGACGTCAACAGCTCTTTCACCTAGAACACATGATGCATAAAGGTCACTGCAAGGCATTTCCAATGGTTTCCAACGGGTCTCACTAACACCAGACATTCCCAACATGAACACCACTGTTCAAGGTGTGTTACTGGGTAACATGACAGCAAAAATAAAAAGAATAACACAATGCTCCTTCTCTTTTGCTTCTTCCACAGTATGTATAGCATTTCTGTGTTTTAATGTTTCAATACTGGTGGAAATTCTATGCAGATGTATGCACATTTTTTTTTAGAAAAAGTACAAGAAAGAACAGAGTACACTCTGAGGTTCTTTAGCCATGTGAGAAATACAGGACTCAAAGTATAACAGAATGCAATGTATAGTGTTGTTTGGGCTGTTTTGCAAGGTGAGTGTGTAAGTGTATTGTGCAGAACAATTGATACTGAACAAGCTGTACTGCACTTATAAGAAAAGATGAGCTGTTTAAGGCACAAACACTGACCTGGTCATCATTCAGGTAGTTAGGCAAGCCACCAATGAAGAGCTTGTGAGCAGAGTCTGGGACTACTGTGGACACCACACCTGCAGGAGGAGCAACAGGCAGAAACATTAATGGAGAAATTGAGTTCACACAGATTACAATTTGCTGAGAATTGTGCCAGAAGTAATTAGAGTTAAAAACCATTAATTGTCTGTATACCAGGCACATAGACACTGGGGTTCTCGCTCATGCCGGGCAGGGGCTGGTAATCGTGGGGACGGCGAATCTTAAGACTCTGGCCTTGAAAGATGATGCCATCAAAGGCCATTGCCTGTGTTGTTTCATCCACAGAACGGAACTACACAAGACAAAAGATGGCTGACTTCAAAACTGCATATTTTAACATGGTTTTAGGATTATACCAAGAGAGAACAATCAATGTTCATGGGAAAATTGACTTACCTCAAGGAAGGCAAAGTTCTTATCCTGGTTGATCTGTACTGCAAGAACGGGATTGCCGGGGGCCTGAGTAAGACCACCCAAACGCATCTGGGCATTAAAGAAGTCCATCATTGACTCCTAAACAGAAGGGAGGGGAAAAAATAACAGATTGTGTTAGTTTGCACAATAACGACCAAACATGAGTATAAATTACTGCAGGATGTTTATAGGGCAGGAGCCAAAGTCAAATGCTGTCCTGTTACTCACCTCTGTGATACCAAAGGGGATGTTACCCACATAGAGCCGACGAGCCTGTCGGGTCATCTGGCTACCCACTACAGGTACTGGGGTTGGAGTAACAGCCAGGCCATCTGGAGTCATGGTCGGCAGGAGGGCTGTAGCTGGGATCTGGCCTGCAGCTGGAGCGTGAAGACAGGAAATATTTAACAACCTCATTCTGTTGTTTCAATAAAGCAATGCGGGAGATTAATATGCACATAAAAGTGGAACTATTATGCTCATTTCTATTCTTCATATTTTGCATTTTTGGACTCCATTAATCATTTTTCATCTTAAGCTGGGCCTTGGTATAGCCCCTTAGTTCTACTATGTTACTGTTAAGGGTGAAAACGAGTACTTTTACACAAACTGAGCATGTTTAATATATGATGGGAAAATAAGGAAAAGCATAATAGATCCACTTTAAAGATGTCTTTCAATCAAGTAATGCAGCATCAAATATTGTAGTAAACATAAACAGATGAGACGAGAAGGAAAATGGATGGTTACCTTGCATGGCTTTGTACTGCATGGGAGTGATGTGTTCAAAACCAGGTGGAGGGACATCCCAGTACTTCTTTACCTTCTTCTTCTTCTCACGGTGGGGAGAACGGCTGTTTGAGGAACAGACAATCATCATGTAAAATATCTCTCATTAGCTCACACTGGACTACTACAGGAAACGATGGTTTGATTTCAGAAATGAACAAGACAGACTACATTTCAATCACAACACTGTAAAACTCATGTTAAAGATGATAAAAGGGATAGCAAACCCTCAACCAGGCAGTTATTTACATACTAAATGGTAGACAGAATCTAAGAAGATAATTAGAATCCAGTTGCTGCAGTAATGCACAAACCATCTTTGTGTTAGTTTGCTGTATTACCTTCCAGCATTGTCCTGGGGGAAGCTGGATGGTGAGCTGAAATGACATCGGAAGGGTTTCACATTTCTCTCAAATAATAAACACATTAACCAACATTTCCACTTGACAAAATTAGAGCTTCCATTTTGAATACAAGTCAGTCAGTCAGTCACTAAGTGAGCCTCACAGATGGCACGAATTCAAACAATTAATGAGGCAATGAAAGCACAAATTACATCCTTAAAAATTGAGGAGCCAAATATTACATCTTTTTAACTACTCACACTGCATATCTGCAAGTAACGCGTTTTATACTGGTACCGAGAAACAAAAGAGTCAAGCAGCAGTCAAGCAAAGAGGTCACATTCACAGCCAATAAGAAGCAGGAAACTGGAAAACTTTGCAGAAGTCCGCAAGAGAGTGAACATGATGAAGCAGTCACTAAGGAGATGTGTGACTTCAAATGAAAATTTATTGTATATACATGCAATCCAAAGGTGAAAGTGAAGGAAAGACTGGCGAATTGTGAGCATAAACACATACGGGTTATGTGTTCCCCCATCAACAGGCAAGCTTTTGTCACTTTGGTATCAAAGATGATGTTCTTGGAAGAACGGACAATTTTCCCACAGCGAGAAGCTTAAGGAGATTTGATCAAAGACTGCAGATCAGGCTTGTCACGGGAAAAAGTGGGAGCACATTTCAGAGACACCTGATATTATGCAACTGTGAATATGCAAATAATCTATGTTTCAGAAAAGATTCTTTCTGGAGTTTTATTAATAGCACTTTTTGTGTGTTTTAATCTAGGACTGACCTGAAATTCTTTTTAAAAAACAGTTTTGACTCTTGATATTCTGCATGATGAGTTCCACAGTCAACAGGAAGTGGCAGAAGCTCATTGCCCTAAGCTAGTTTTTAGTTCTGATTAATGTGTTTAAGTGCATTTGTTGTCCTGAACAGTAACACAATATGCTATTAAGACACAGAAAAAACAAACAAACAAAAGAAAAAGAACAGATGACAGCAAAAGCCAAGAAGGAGAGGGCTGCATTTTGCAAACATAACAAATTTCTATAGTGTCAGTTTCTTGTGCGCATGTGCTTGAGTTTGGAATTTGCAGCCACCTACTGTGCAGCACGAAACTGGCTGGATGTCAGCGCAAAGTCGAGGGTGTTTAGACAAGCTGGTGTTTCAACACATTTATATATATATATATATATATATATATATATATATATATATATATATATATATATATATATATATATATATATATATATATATATATATATATATATAGGGCAATTTAAAACTTCAAAAATGTACAAAGTGTTTGTATGTTTGTGAGATCCAAGTTTACTTGGACTCACAAGCTGAGCTTCTTACACGTAAAGTAGCTCTTGTCATTGTACTAGGAAGATGTCCAGAGGTTAATATAATCTGAACTATTCTTTGGAGATGCTTTATTTTCGGCCAGTGTGATGACTATATGATGTACACTACATTCCAGTATAGTGGGGCGATTCTTGACGCAACAGTAGCTTTGACTGCTTGCTGGCCCAGATGTAGTTGCATACTGGTACTGACCTGCGTCTGTGTCTCCGCTCCTTACTGTCTCCACGGCGGTCTCTGCTACGTCTGTCCCTGTCTCTGCTCCTCCTCTTCCTCTCTCTGCTGCGGCTGCGGGACGAGGACCGACGGTGGTGGCGGTTCTCTTTGTCCCTTTCAGCTGTAGGAATTAAATATTAAGTGTTTAATAAATTGCATGACTGCACATAAATGGGATACATAGCTAGCTGGGGATATACACCAATTAGCCACAGCATTAAAACCAGTGAGAGGTGACACTTAACACTGATCATCTTGTGGATGTTTAATTGAAATGTACAATCCACATCCAACTACATCTCGTTCCCACTGTCTTGCACTCCTAGATAGCAAGGGCCATGAGGAATGGCTCAAAGCATTAACACAGCCTCAAAACTGCCTCATAACAATTTGAAAGAGTATTTGTAGGATCCATTCAGGCAAGCTGGATACAGAATATCCACTCATAACCTACAGGACCCAAAAAGATCCACTGCTCCCTGTCTATGGTTGCACAAAAAGCCCATGTCCACAGGCCACAGCTATTTTTGAAGTCCTATGGAGACCACACAATATTAGTCCTGTGTACCGCATGGGTGTACACATAGCTTACCTTACAGATTGGTATAATAAACCAAATAAACTTTACATAGACATAAGACCAACGCCTTGTAGTGCTATACAGCAGGATATTTGAAATTATAAGGCAATGCTAAAGTGGTTATGTTAGCATTTTATAAATAAATACTGGTTATCGTAGCATTTTAAAAACAAGACCACAGCTTTTATAGATAATAACTTGGTCAGCTTGTAGAATTTAATAAACCCCATCCACTACATGGATGCAACTCATAGTGTGTGGATCTATACAAATCTACCTTGAAAACAGTCTGTGTCGGATAAGTTTTGTTTAAACTGGTACAGTTACTGGTTGTGTGTCGAAAAGTTTGATGTAATAACATCCAGTAATCTGGATTAGAAACGTTCAGTGCACGCAACAGCTGCAAAGAATGAATGCTAGCTGCACCAATTATTCAGTCAGCTGGTCTTGGCTCATGATATAAACTTACAATGCTTTAAAGAAACAGTAACCTTTATTTAGTTTTTATTTGGCTACCGGTAAATTTACAGAAAAGTCGGAAAAATGCTCATCCAACAGAATAAAATGACGAGCAATATTCCCGTAAAACTGTGGGCTAGTAATTTGCTTAATACTGTTCCAGTAAATAGACATGGCCACAGTTGGATAAACTGATGGCGGCCTGTACAAACAGAGGCACCATTGGCGTTCTAAATGCTGATGTAAAAAGAAAAAAGTGATTTACCTTGTTTGTTTTCAGATAACTGTCTTTCGAATTCGTCGAAGTCCGACATCTCTCTGCTGAAGCCTGCTACGCTTTCGGGGACTGCGTTGCTCAGTTGGCGGTGGCTAGCTTAAGCTAGCAACAAAGTGAACAACACTTTTAAAAACAAGTGTCTTGCAGATGCAGCTCCGGAAAGTTAGCCTCGACTAGTAGCTTACCTAACGATAGATTTATCGAAAAATGTTTAACTAGAACATATATTAGCGGCAGAGTATTTATTTACAACGTAACAGGCAGAATCATTGATAAAGAAAACGTGTTCGCATGGGTTAGCCTGCTAACGTTAGCTAACTAGCTTGTAGCAAAGTCCAGAAGAATAGTGGGCCCGTGGCTCCTAGCTAGCTACCAACGCCGAATGAATGAGCTTCTTTTCGGAGCCCAAAGCGGATCCGGAGGAGTTAATGATCCACGGTAGCCAGTTATTCGGCTTTATAAGCCAAATATATGCGCTTTCAAATATTTCCAAGCTAGAGAAAACAATTAAGACTTCGGTATGCCCGCTTTTTTTGCTCCGTCTCCCTGGAGCTCCGTGACACAGGAAGTTGATGAATGCCTTGTTTCCGGTGAGTGAGAAAGAAGAGACGCTCCAGTGTCCGTTTTCGCTTGTTTTTTATTCTTTTCCCATCAAAGTTAATTTATCTGCTAAGGACATGCTAAGTCCTAAAGTGTCAAAGTTTTATTTTGTAGTTCAAGTGAAGATGAAACCTTTAACTTCAGTCTTAAACTGCTAGTTTTTTTTTTTTTTTTTTTACTTCTTCCTTAGGGGTCGCCACAGGCCTCCGTATCACTCTCTCTACTTACCATCGTATTTTGTGACACCCACCTTCATCACCTGATATAATCCCACCCACACCCTGAACCCATCTGTCACTCCTACTGCAAACCTGACTACTGTCTCACTGTCTTGCACTAGCCTTCTGGCTCAGGACCTGGACAACTTGCTGTAATTATTGGAACCATGAATTCTACCAAAAAATCTTGAAGCAAAAAATTCTGGCCATAAGTTTGTGCCCTGAAGCTTACTTGGGTTATGGAGCAGGGCAATGATCTGAAACACACCAGTAAGTCCACCTCTAAAAAAAGCAATTAAGGTTTTGGAGTGGCTTATTTAAAATCTGGATTTAAATATGATTGAGATGCTTTGGTATCACCTTAAACAAGTCATTTCTGCTGCAAAACCTTCCAAAGTGGCTGAATTAAAACAATTTGGCAAAGAACAGTGGGCCAAAATTCCTCCACAGCAATGTGAATTAGTCAATGCCAGTTATTGCAAACACTTGATTGCAGTTCTTACTGCCAAGGGTGGCACAACTAGTTACTGGCTTTAGGGGGCAATTACTTTTTCCCACAAGGCAAGGTAGGTTTGGATAGCTTTTTTCCCCCTCAATAAATGAAATATTGTATTTACTTGGGTTGTCTTTGTCTAGTATTAAAACTTTTTTAATGATCTGAAACATGTAAGTCTGACAAATGTGCAAAAAAATAAGAACTGAAGAAGAGGGAAACACTTTTTCACAGCACTGTGAGCTTTGGCAATCACACTCACCAGTTTTCAACCTCCTTAGACATCAGTTTTGAATTTTTTGGACTGACATGTTGGACAGTATTCTCCATCAAAGCAGTAAAAATGAGGAAATATCTTTGGAAAAATTACCCTCCATCCCTTCAGTAGAATCTCAGAGACATAGAAGCTGGTCTGGTAACATGTGGTGCCACAATAACTTACTAAGACACTTTATCACCTCACATCTCACCCAGCACCAGCGATGCAACAAGTCCATTAAAGTAGAAATAAAATTAGAAGTTCCCACTACTTCTCAGAAATGAAATCTTTTAATTAGTATTATGTTTTAACAGTAGAGTTCATGAGTCATAAACAGTGGAGCTGTGCAATTTTACAGACAAATAAATCTACATTTTTTGTATGAAATCTATGCTGTAATGAATTCTGAGTCTTACTATACATTTGGTGAATAATACGTTACATTATTTAAACACTGCACACTGGTATGACTTTTAAAAGGCTCTTCAGCAGATTCACTGCCTGCTCTTTAGCTCCACAACCAAACACTAAAAATGGCTTTAGTTCCACAAATTGGAGTACTTATCACTGTTAGGAAAACAGGTTATTGAGATATGAAAATTTAAGCCAAAAGTCACAGTATCCCACTGTAACCTAGTCTGTTTTATTCTAACAGGACTTATTGTCTCACTTCACTGGAACACACACTATACATTACTGTACATAATAGTCAATGTGTGTGCCGCTTTGAAATGTAAAAGATCCCTATAAACTACAGCTCACTGAAGAGCTCTTTACACATGCACTTGCAGCGGCATCGAGAAAGCATTGGGAAGGAATAAAACATCTTTTGTCAGCATGATTAAGCTGCTTTTGCTAAAGTTGTAACTGACACTGTAAAAATGTTTCACAATTTTTCACAAGGAACCAAAAGTTACGCAATGTTACATAAAACCAGTATAGTAATAATCATTTTAAAGGCTCCAAAACCGTATTTTACAAAAATGTGTTAGTGTCACAATGCATTACAGAAGGCTCGGTATCAGAAGCATAAGAAGTGACATCTACTGTAATTTAGTGCAGGTCATGTACAAAAAAGGATTGGTGCACTCCTCAGTGGAACAACAGAGTAATGCAGACACAAGACCAGCTGGAAGTCATATTACTATTATTACTAACCCTTAAGTGACCAAGATATTTTAATGACTAAAGTGACAGAGTGGTCATTTATGACCCCATTATTCATGTTTACCATACCTACGCGTTTTCACTTATCTATGACAGATATTCTCATTTGTTTCAAGTCAGTTCCACCAAAGCTTTATGCCACAGTTGGCTGGTTTAGAAGGAATGTATTGCCTGAAACTCCACCTGCCTCTGAAATCTACCAGGCGTTCATCTACGCTGTGAAATATATAAAACACTAACACTGAACTTCTGATCTCTAACTGATTCAGATTTTGTGAACAGAAAAGGAAACAACAGTTCAGCTCTGCACAATAAAGGCTGAGACCTAAATGAGGTAAGCTAAAGATGCTCATCTAAGTACTGGAAAAAGCTGTCTCCTCTATAATCCTGGTAAAGACACATTGTTTGTCACCAAATCTGGATCACACAGACATACCTGAATCCTGGCCTCAACAACAGAAGCTTGTTTTTTTTTCTTTCTGTCTGCAGCAGGCACCCCCACATCCTCAATACCCACTGCAGTGAAGATTTGTCGAAGGACAAACAACAAACGTGTAGGATGTTTGTAAAAGTAACATGTGAAAGAGCCACAACCAGATTGCTGAGACAGCAAAATAATAATAAATAATAACAATAAAATGATCTGAATATTGTTTCTTGGGGGTGAGCTAGCCTGCTGCAGCAGAACCCAACTGCCTTTCTTTTTACTACTCAAACCACATTTATTGTTTAGGGAGATCGCCCATTATTCTCTCTTTCTTTCCTTAGTGTCTGAACCTGTAGGAGATGGGCAGAAGCAGGTTATTCTTCTTCAGGGCTTGGACTCTGTTAAGTGTCTCTTCATCCAGGGCAGTGTAGCAGCGCCGGGCATAATCCAGCAGCTTCTCCTTGGATGGGTCAAACTCCCCCACCTCTGCCACCTTCTCTGGGGCGACTAGCAGCAGCTCAGCAATGGGCGTGGTAGAAGCCACTGTGTTGCGGTCAACGCCATGAATTTGGAAGGCTTTGGACATATTTTTTAGTCGCTGGTATGTAAGTAGGATCTTCTTGTAACGGAAAAGCACTCCAGCAGCATCTTTCACTGAAGAAGAAAAACACACAGGTGAGTCAGCTACAATCTCATGAGCAACTCATGACCATAGTATGTAAAAGACGGAAATGCTGTTTTTAAGCATTAACTTGTCATTTTTGTGGCCAGATATCACAAATCTGACTGAGAAAGAGAGGGCACTGCACACTCATAGCACAGGCAGCGACTTGCATGTTAAAAGGCATCCACACACTAAATCATACCTACATTTTGTCATCTATTGTATTTTAAGTGGGATCACATTTTACATAATTAACCTAATGCTGTATTTAACAAGATTAGAAACTAACAATTGAAATTATCAACTCATCAGAAATCAAGTATATTCTTTTTATGGGTTAAAAGTTTTTTCAACTAGGAATTGCAGCCTGCTGGTCATTAGAAAGAATGCAGGTTTAAGACACCCACTATCGTGGTCCTTTGTCTTGGACCCAGGCCTTTTGTGATTCGCTATCAGTTTTGTGATTTGTTGTGGTTCATGTTGTGTGTTCTGTTGTTATAATCGCCTCTTGGTTTCAGTTAGTTTGCTCCTTCTCTGCTCTGTCATTATGTTTTGCTAATCAGTCAATGACACCCAAAAGCTATGTCCAGCTTTTAGATACCGTCAGTATTAAGGACACTTAAATGTTGAGATTTTCCTCTCCTCACCTCTTTGTCGTTCTCTTGGAGGTCGGAAGACCCGCCTTCTTTTTAACTGGTGTCTGTTGCTGTTAATGGCGTCTGACATCACATCTTCCCCTGATATCATTTCCTCCTCCTCCTCAATGTAGCCATCCTGCTCAAGATACTCATCTGATTCTCCCAGTAGTGAAATGGAATCTAACGAGACAAAAGTGTTCTATTTAACTAAACACAATAGTTAAAAGACAACATATTAAAAGCACTGATTGCATTCAGTTAATTATGGTGATGCAAAGCTTTATGCCGTATCATGTGTATTACCTGGACCTACGTTGCTGTGCCCACTCATTTCATTCATGGATGACCTTGCAGCACTGCTACTGTTGCCACTGCTGCCACTGGCTGTGGTACTGGAAGTACTATGGCTATGGCCTTGCAAAATGGCTTGGGATTGTGTGGAGTTGAAGAGAGCATTCATAGATGCAAGCTGATTGGTCAATGGACTGGACACGTGGTTTTTTGAAGTCACCATAGTTGGAGGACCAGGCCTTCGCTGCATAAAGTGACGTGAGGGGAAATGCTGAGAGTCGGTCTTCTGTTGTTCTATAAAGAGAAGGAAATCTAAGAATCTGCAAGCTAAGCTAAAATATATGAAATAAAGTATAACATTAACAGGCTGTTTGGGTATATCTAATTATGACTTTTCAAATTTTTACCAGCAGGACGATCTTCCTCTCTTCTTGCCCTCCAGTTAAATCGTCTTGATTCATATCCTTAAGAGAAACAAATAGCAAGAGATAAAAAATTATTTTCGATTCTAATAGACTTGCTAAAAAATCTGTTTCTCATTAACCATGTAACATTAATGAACCCATCTTCTCCCCCAGTGACAGATAGGATAGCTGCCAGTCCCCTACATGGATTAACCACTGGTGAAACTGTTGGACATGTTATTAACTCACACCTGCCCCCTGTCCTCACCATTACTGTATTGGCTCTGACTCTGCTCCTGTCCTTGGCTCTTTGTGGAAAAGATGAAGCGGTCCAGCTGGCAACGGAGGAAGTCCCTCTCCTCTTCCAAGTCCTCAATTCTTTTCTGCAGCCAAGAGTTTTTCTCCAGAGAGATCTGCAGCTGGGTCCGCAGGTTGGTGATCACCATGTAGGAATTGTTGACTGGAGATGGTCCAGCAGATGACGGTGACTCTGAAGAGTACCAATGGTATAGTTAGTCTGGCCAATAACTAATAATGCACATCAAGAGATTGTGTGTATGGAATTAAGTTATTGTAGAGTAGATTTAAAGTATTGATGCTGATGTTCACCATCAAAATTTTGATCACTCTGGTTAAAAAATCCCTGCTGCTCAAAGTTGCCCTCCTCATAGGGGATGGAAATTTCATAGGCGTCCTCATTTTTTGGCGCTGAGAAGAGACAACAGCAATTAATTATCATGCTTGACCCAAAGACAGGACGATCGTATGTGCTGGGACCACTTCGAAATCTTACTCTGCAGGTGGAGTGAGCCTGCGTGGCTCTTGGATGTGGACGCAGCATCACTCCTGTTTCCGTCCTCCATCTCACACCACAGACAAACCTTTGATTAGTGCACAGTTTAAAAGGTGTCTTCAGTGGCTTTCTTACATTTAGTGATGATGTGCTCACATTTATCTAAACAGCTACAGCTCACCGGAAACCTCTCACAACGTGGGGGTGTTGTGCTTTATGCATACGCAGTGAGCCTACAAAGCATAGCTAATTTTATCACACAGCTCTCTCCCATGCAATTAGAAGCTAAAACAGTGAAACTGATTGTATTACTCAAATATAAGTTTGTAGCGCCCTGCTACGGCGCTCAGAAGAGAGCCCTATGTTAGCGTCCTGTAATATTAGCACAAAAAATTAGCTACAATATAAAATTACAATCCCTTTCTTTCTGCACCCTCAAGTTTAATGAGTTCACTCTCACATAGTTAAAATCCCCGAGTTACGAATATCATCTGCAGAAACTGTTACATACCACTTTATGTTTGTAATAACTTAGTCTTGCACATGTAATAAGACGTTATAACTCCGTCATATCTCCATTTCACCAGTTCGTCGGCTAGCTAACAAGCTAACAATAACAATTATCGGGGGGTTTTTTCTACTGAGACTCCTACGTCACTTCCGGATGACCGCCCGCTGCAGATACTTTTATTTTAAAAAAATGTTTTGGGTTTTTTTTAATAACGGCATTTGCGTGCGTGTAGTTAAATATATAAGTAAACGTTTAGGTATATTAATATAAAATATATATTGTTTCCAGATATTTGGGAAATTTCTTACTTTTAAACTAACTTTTCCACTCACTTGTTTCGAAACATTTCATTGTTTTTTCTCTGGTGTAGGAAAACTACAGGACAGGTTGAACAGGTGACGAGGTGTCAGGTTTCAGCTTTGTCGACCGGTCGCTTCTGACAAACTGTATGCGGAAGGACAACAAAAGCGCAGTTTCCAATAGAAACGTTTGAATTTTAAGTACTCAACAACGTAAGAAGGGGGTAAGTGTTCTGTTTTGTTTTTTGTGTGTTTTTTATTTAGTAAAATGTTGTTTTAGCTCATGTAAACTATAAAATCTGTTTGTAAAGGGCGTTAAACGCGCATCCACAGGTGTTATAAGTGTAGCATGGCCGGTGTAAACAGTGCTATCAGCATTACTCCCATTTTTTCAAATTATTTTTATATATATATACATTTTTTTAATATTGTTAGCTTCTTTTAAAATTATTTTTAGGTAGAGATGTGTGAAAATCAGGGATATGTTGTAAATATGACTTTGTTTAAATATTTTATGTATATATTTTTAACTATGGAGTCAAAAGATATAAAAGCTGATATGTTAAAGGAACAGGCTTCCCTCCCTCTTTCTTTCAGTGCAGTAATGGCACCGAAGTATGATGGCTTGTCCCACTGTAAGGTGGCTCTGGTGTTTGCTGTGCTGATGGACCTGCTGGGTGTGATATGCCTGCTGCTGGGGGTCTTTGCCCCACTGGAGATCAAAGGCCAAGACTTTGGGGATCTGCTGGTGTACTCGGGAGCTCTGCTGGTGCTGTTTTCCCTAGCAGGCTGGGTCATGTGGTACAGTGGAAACATTGAGGGTCTAACCTCCAAAATAGAGCTTGGTGGAGCTGTGGGTGGAGCTGTGGACAGACTTGCCCGCAACCTGAGTCGCAGGATACGGCTGCCCAGGACCCAAAGCAGTCCGACGTAGGTAGAGAGGCCTCACTGGACCAAAGACTAACTGACTTGAGCTGTCCTTTTTTAGGCAGCAAGCCAGACTGCCTGAGGCAAAGGAGTGTCATTACTGTTTGTCGTTCTCTTTACAAACACTTCCTTTGCTGAAACCACCTCATTTACTTAAAAAAAAAAAAAAAAGATTTGTTATGCTGTTTTCTATAAGGAAAACTATGATAATTTCTTTAATCTTTACCTAATATATAAAAGGAATAATTTATAGAGATTAAAGAGATGAATCTGCAACATTGTCTCCCAGTGCTAATTGAAAATTATTCATTCATTTACTTGTGTCATATTGCTGGACCAGATTATGGCAGCAGAATCACTCAAAGCTAAGGACTGTACATTAACAGCTGAAGGCATTTTAATGACAATAATCATATTTGCACAAGGTTGAGTCAAAACATAGTTTCAAATCTTTTCAAGAAGGATACAGAGCCGCTACGACATCAACATGTGTGCACAAACTGCATATAAATACTGCAAAGGACACTTGAAAGATTTTATCTCCCTTATTTTACAATGAAAAAAAGAACAGAAATCCAAACATAACTGAAATTAAAAGAATTGCACAACATCCAATGGAAGACGGCAAGCAAATAGCCAATTGAGAAAATAAATAATTTTTAACGACAGCTTCTGAAGTTGTTCCTTTAAGCGAGGGGATAGTGGACATATTTTCAATACAGACACCTCAAGCACTGTGGACAGGGGTAGAAATTGAGTTAACACTCATGGCAGGAATACCAAAAATATACAACACAAAAGATGGAGCTTTACAAAACAATAAAATGTCTGATTGTGTTTATGGTGTGAGACCAAAAGCCTGTCTCCAGTTCACAATTAACAACAAAGTATGTACACAGCAGCTACGAGAGAAGCCACATCACCAGCTTAAATGTTTTTGATGCATGCACGACTGCTCTCTACATTTTTTTCCCACCAAGTGAGAGAAAAATGTATTATTCAGCTGACAGTCAGCAATACTGCATTGATTTTTAGGGCAAAGGTAAAGATCTATTAGCCACCAGGGAGCTGAATTACTGACCAGTTATACAGCAGTGATATAAAATGAGATGAAGGCACACGGGAAGGTTTCACGATCCATTAGGATAATTAGATATCAAAAGATATGTACAATATATATGAGGTAAACAAGTATGAATTGTTATGAATCATATCTTTAAATGGTATTTTATTGCTACCACACTAAGATGTTGGTTCATTTAGTTCCACGAAAGATCCGTTTCAATGCTTTGTTGAGTCTGCTCCATCTTCATCATAGGTGAGAAGCATGGAACAGTTACCTCCTTTCCATCAATGGAGTGCTGGTGCTGAGGGAACAAGAGAGCTGCCAGAATTCCGGCAGGTTTAAACCTGGGATAAGTTGGGATAAACTGAGTCAGAAGAACTTCTTGCATTAGTCCCTCTCACACTCTCACACAGCTGCTGACATCAGTCGTTCAAACTTCAGGTACAGCAATTAATTTAGTTGGCGTGGCTTCTAGATTGGGCAGCAGCACTGCGCTGAAGGAAAAGGACGTGTGAGATGAAAAAGCTCAGAGTGCAGGGTTAGGCACAGATGGTGTGGGAGTCTGCCAGATGATCATGTGACTACGTTCAGATCGCTGTGGCGTGGCTTGGGACACCTCTTCCGAGTCATCGCTTGCATCATCTCCTGGAAACAAAGAGGACTTTGTCAGCCTCTAAATAGTCCAAGTAGTGCACAAATGATGTAATAGATGAGACGGACTTAAGTACAGTTTTATTATTCTTCAGCTCACCAATTCGAAAGTTGATGTAGCCCTCTCCTCCACTGAGGATAAGCTGAGCAGTAGTGACATGGCTGCTGCCAGGATTGGTGATCAAACAACCTGACAGGCACAAACATTTTTTGTGGTCACTCAAACACAAAAAAAACATGCATGTGCAATCTGAAGCATCTCTCTTAATTGTTAAGAAGTTACATGTAATGGCTATCCAACTCTTACCGGGTGCAGCAATGATGAATCTGACGACTTGTCTATGTCCATGGTAACACAGCTGGGCAGATGCAGTGGAGCAGTAAGGGATGGAAACATCCTCTGAAGCTGCAGAGAGTTAGTAATATGGTTAATAGTACACTGAGACCATTTATGACCAAATAACTTTAAGTTCCAGGCATTCTTAAGCTAAACATACTTATGGACAAGGGGATGGAGAAAATGGCACCACCTCCTGTGCCCACCCACAAACGGCCACAGATAACAGTGAGAGAGGAGATCTGGAGAGGTGAGAGTGTCAGGAAGGGCTGGCCTGTGGAGAGAGAGAAAACTGGTTAGATTGAAGTTAAAGTGGTCGGTCACAAAACAAAATGTATGTAGAACAAAAATAATCAATAAAATATACACACAGTAGTCTGCATCCCTAATTTCTTTATATTTTCTTCGGAAAATGGGAAAAAGGGGCAGCAATCTATTGAAACATACATGCATGGAAATATTGTATATAAGGCAATAAAGCCTACAAGCTTCAAAGTCAATATTTGGTATGACCACCTTATATGACGACAAATTACAAGAAAGCTTCTACGAGAGTTCAGACTGTGTTGAAGAATAGTCTTCAGGAGTAGTTATTAAGGCTTCTGAAAGGGCCTCCAAAGCTCTCGTTTGAATGTTGGCTGCCTTTTTTTTTTTTTTTTTTTTTTTTTTATTCTTTGATGACCCCACACTGCTTCACTAATGCTGAGGTCCAGGCTCTCGCAAGCCATGTTCCACCGTGTATTTTTCTATCAGCCATGTTTTTACTGCATGTGTTTGGAATTACTGTCATGATGATGAAGCTGCTTCCAATCAGATGCTTTCCAGAGCGTACTGCATCGAGTTCATAATTCCATCGATTTTAACAAGAGCTCCAACACAACTGGCTGAAGTGTAGTCCCAAACCATGACAGAGCCTCCACCATAGTTTACATGGCTGTTGTTGTACCCCTCTCCCAGTTTTCTCCGTACATACAGATGATAATTGGAGCAAGAAATTTAAAATTTGCCTTCATCACTCCATAAGACCTGTTGCCACTGATTTCAATTCCAGTTTTTGTGTAATGTGGCACATTTAGCCTTTCAAATAGCCAATGTCCAAAGAGAAATATCTTCAGAAAAACTATTGCTCAAGACTGATTAAAAAATTACAACAAAGTCTGGCTCTTTGGAAGCAAAATTTAAAGAGATGTATTACTTTTTTTCAGTTACCAAATAAGAACTGATAGTAATAAATGTGCCCATCAACTGTAGTCCATCAACTGATTTTTTTGCTCATGTAGCTGCTCAGTAACAACACTTAAGTCATACATACAGGTATATGTGCTGTAAGTGTGGCACTATGTTAAAGATAAAAAACAAAACAAAAAAAACAAAACAGTTTGACTACCTAATGTTTTAGTGACCAAAGCTCCAAAGTCAACTTCCTGTAGTGGGCGTCCTGTGGACCAGTCATACAGCCGGAGGACTGGGTCCAGTCGACAGGAAGTCCAAACCCCACTTCCACCAGCGCACAGGAAGCGAACCTGCTGCTCGCTGCGCTCAGAGACGGAAAATGTTTGCTGTAAAGTAGGATAAGGAATGAAGAGAGTGAGTTAGAGATATGGTTAGAATGAGACACAATAAACAATAATAGTTAGCGTTTCCTCTGTTTCTTACCTCCACCTTCTTGCTTTCAGTGTCTACCACATATATTTTGTTCCAGTATCCCACCCACAAGCGGCCGCCTTTTGCAAGGCAACAACGAATGGGCTGCACGGGGTTTGATCCCAGAGGCATCAAAGAATGTGACTGCAGATTCCAGCCATCTATTAACCACACAACTCATTACATCACTCAGTTATGCAAATCAAACAAAATGAAGAAATTAATTAGCCGAGACAGTTGGATGTAAGTTTGAAACAAATCCATTACCTGTACTGTGTGAGAAAAAAGCCAAAGTCCCATCACCTAAACCAGCAATAACCTGACCCTGTGAATACCTGTGAGAGCGAGTCAACACAAAGCAGATAGTTTTCAATTCTGCTTAGAGACTTCAAGGTAACTCATCTCGTGTTACAACTAATATGCAAATGCAAACCGACAGAACTCACGTGAGAGAATGAACACTCTCAGAGAGGGATACAGACCGCAGACAGAGCCTTCTGCCAGCAGAGGCCGAGTGCACCAGTATACTGTGAGAGAAGGACAATGGGAGAAAGGAGCCAAGGGAAGAAGAGGCAGTCGGTGATAAACTAACAGACAAAAAGCCTTTGAATTGTTTAGATGATATTTACTGAAGTAAACTGCTTTTTCAGCTGGCACTACCTTCCTTCCTGAGTTCCAATCCACACAGTTCCTGCAGTGTTACCTTAAATAACAAGACAGACAGGCTCTGTCAGAGGAAAAGCTGAGTAAGCAATGTTGATTTCCAAGAGTTTCCAGTAAAACAGCATGGTATCAGGGGATAATAGAAGTACAGAATACACTAGACAAGTCATCTGTGGGCAGCTGCTGCAGCCCATTGTACCAGCACTGACCTATGGGAGGCACAGCACAGATGCAGAGGGCAGGAGCTGTGGGAGGGAGGCTGAACTGATCCAGTACTGTGTTGGAGCGTGCTGGATCAATCACTGTAATATCACTGCAGGAGGCAGGGCCAGAAACTACCCACACAGAACACTGAAAAGGGGTGGATATGAAGTTTGAAAAAATGAATGGCATGAACGAACTTGTGCCTAGACAAGTGTTAGTCATGGTTGGGTGATCATAATTAGAGGATGACTGTAGCTGGTTCTTAACTAGGATAATGACAAACTTACTGTGGCTTCGCCAGAGATCTCAGATGGGACTGCGACTGCACACTTGAGCTGAAGGGAACAGAATAAACGAGGAGCCATGTCAAACTGCACCGCAGATCTGATTCACTTAAAGTGACCTATATCATTCTCCTTGGATTATATTGGAGTAGATTTGAATTCATGGTTAAAAAAAAAAAAAAATATTTCCATCCATTTTAAAAAAGGTCCCCAAAACCACTGAGTGACATCCAGTGGGGTGGTTCAAGACTTTCGCACAGAAAATAAGCCTCCTTTGAGTGACATTTACCTTGGCAGTGGATTCTTTGTGATCCAGCAGTCTGAGCTGCACTAGAACAGGCACATCTTTAGGCTCAGGTACTGGTTCACTGGAGTCCTACAGTAATTAACAATATTTATTACCAGGGTATTGCTTGTATAGTGATCTGCACAGTAAATATTCATACTGTGCAAAAAAGTCTCGAGTGAAAGCCAGACTTTTTTTTTTTTTTTCTCCATTGGTGTAGTAAAACAATTAATACAGTAAATAACAAAGACTCATTAACAGCAACGGGAAGCTTTTTATTCCACAGTTTCCCATTTATTGTCTATAACACTTCACTATTTATTTGTAGATTGAAATGTGGTTCTGCTACCTGTGTGTTTGCTAGTGGCAGGCTCCAGCCATGTAACTGCCGCTTTCCCAGAGTTCCCCAAATCTGGGAACGAATTTCTCTGTAGATTTCCCTCTTCCTGACACGCGGTGAAAGAGCAGCAGGAGAAGCAGACCTAGACAAAATGATTCTGGTATTTATCATTAAATACTTAAAAAAAAAAGAAAAGTGAAATAAATAGAGCCACGATAGGAAACAGAGGCTTTACTGTTAGTATCTTCCATTTCATTTACTTAATAATTTGGAAAGTGGAAAGAAGTATCCAAGGCAGGTGCAAGAGTTTGGACACTCCTGTTTCAGTACTTAGTGACCTCTCTTGCCGCTGAGGCAAACACTTGTTGTAAATAAATAAAAAGTGTCTATTTATGAATTTCATCCATTGTTTCCAGCTTATCTCTTCTAATTCTGAGATATTCTAAGGCTGTCTTGCACAGCATGCTTATGAATTTCCCACAGATATAAAGGGAACCGAAAATTTTTAATGTCTGATTCTTATTTCACTTGCACTAGCAAGTACCTGAACCCCAAATGTGAATGAAAAATATGTTTTGACAATGAGGTAATCAGCTAGGCCAGACTCTGTAGTTCAGGGAAGACCTCACTGAGATCCAATCTCCATTTTTCTCACTTGTATTTTGTCTAAATCTTTGCACACAACTGGTGAAAAACACATGAGCAGGAGTAACTTATTAAGAAACAGATGCTTACTCAGCCTGAGTTCGACTGATGGTTGGTGGTTGTGGAGAGCCCAGAGCAGAGCGAGTGAGTGATGGGGAAGGTCGCAGAGCTGATATGGAAGCAGGAGGTGAAACTAATGGTTCCTTGGACCGGCCAAAGAAGCGGTTGAATCTTTAATTGAAGAAAAAATGAACAATTCTAAGTATTTTAACCATGAACAAATATACACTTCTTAATTTCAGCCCACCGAATGCCAGGTGCATTTAGTAACGCGACAACTCCAAA
Source organism: Oreochromis aureus (assembly GCF_013358895.1). Classification (NCBI taxonomy): domain Eukaryota; kingdom Metazoa; phylum Chordata; class Actinopteri; order Cichliformes; family Cichlidae; genus Oreochromis; species Oreochromis aureus. The sequence continues at coordinate 22,317,151 of NC_052952.1, forward strand.
AGATTTGTCCCTGTCCTGCATTTTAGCTGACGCTTTTTCACTTTTATGTAACGGTTCTCATCTCCTGTTGTTTTCTGCACTTCTTGGCTAATGCTAACTGAATGCTCAGCCAATGTGACTGGACAGATGCAATGATGATCCTGGACTAACACTGCTATGAAGATGTAGGAAGAACACCATCACAGAGATATCAGATCTTGGGGCTTCCACCACCCACCACTGTTTGGGTTATAAGAACTTCACCATCATCTTAAGGTACAAGAGGATGGGTGTGTAACAAGTCATAAATTGTTTTTTTAAAGAGAGATTACAAAAAGACTTACTTTCTCCAAACACTTGACCTTCTTTCCTCTGAAAATCTCTCCTCCTTTGTTGCTCTAAAGAAAAAGTAATTGATGAGATTGGAAGCAAAGATTTGAGCCACTGATGTTACACAAGTTGTTGTAATCACACTGCAGGTTCTCACATAACGTAACATTTTTTAAATCTTCAAAAGTTACCTGAGTGTCTGACTGTGTCTAATCGCCTCCTGCAGTTCAAACAGACGCTGCTTATACTGGTTCTTCTCCATGACCACGCGAGCCATTTCAGAACGGGAAAAGTTACGCATGGATGCTGGCTGAGACACCTGAAGGGGAAAAAAATTCATCTGAGCAGCTAGAAAGGCAATGAAGACTACACCTCATAGATAGTAGATCACAGCTTACATCAGAATCCTCCGACTGACAAGCTTCCAGTTCTTTCCGAAGTCTGTAAAATAAAGGGTGAGATTATTTTCAGAATGTGTATGTACTAACAACAAAAAAACAGGTTATTTATTAAACAGCTGAACGATCCTCTTCACCTCTTAGTTTCCTCCTCCTTCTCCTTCACCCGCCCCTCCAATCGGGAGAGTGTTTCCCGAAGAGTTTCCACTTCCAGTTTAAGAGCTGAACGCTCATCTGTCAGCTCCACTACCCGAGATATCAAAGCCTTACGAGCAGTTTCAACCAATTCCCTGAGAAAAAGGAAGTATAGCATCAAATGTATAGCTTAGAATTAGGGTGAAAAAAAAACTGTGGTTAATCATATTAGATAATACAAAGCTTTCTGTTGATATTTAGTGAAGTAAGAAATTCAAGTGTTTGGAAACTCCCCATGTCCTCAAGAAATCACAATGGACTAGTCATAGACAAGGTCGGAGAAAATAAACTGAGGACTCACTGGGTGACTTTCAGTTCCTCATACTGAGAAAGAATCTCCTCAGACTGGTCTACGCTGCCTGAAAACAAAAAAAGATTAAACTGCGTGAATGCACATGCAAACAGACAAGTACTGAAATTAATACATTTCTAGCCTGTATTAAGGACTATTTAACCAGCATTCATGTTCAAGAAGAAATTAGGACATGAGATTTTGCAGAATAGGAAAAGGGGAAGTAAAACTTTGTGAAACACATACTTGAACTTCACATAAGTAGAGTATAAATAGTCTCCCAACAGAGCCTGATTATTTTTGGATACCAACTTTCTGTCACTTCTTTTGTCTCTGATCATTTTGTGTTTCAAAGAAGCAGCAAAGGTTCTATGTTTGTGACATTTATTTCTTTAAAACTCACAAAAGCAACTCAGGAATGCAGATCTTAACAAAAAAAACTTGCATTTACCTCTGACACTGGCCCCTCGGTCTACACTCTCCACATAATCGCGGCTCAGCTCAGACAGTTCAGAGAATACAGAGTCAGTGTTGCGGAGCTCCCACTCTATACTATCCTCGTCCTCTACCTCCTCTCCCTCATCCTTTTTGTCCGCCTCTTCTCTTTTTCCTTCTTCTACTTTGCTCTGCCCCAACTCATTCATCTCCTCCTTGAAGCTGGTCTCCAGCTCACCTTTTAAAGGTTCTTCAGTGTCAGGTTTAACTGGGGTGCTGAAAAATATGGAGGTGGTTGATACAATATGCGTGCAAGCAGATGAATTCAAGTAAACGTTGGCTTAGTCAATAAATATCAAGGTGAAATAAATGAGTTTATGCTTTCAGACTGGTACCTTGCATTTACACAGCCATTAAAATGTGCCAGCTCAGGAGTGGTGTTTATGATGTCAATGACAAACTGATTTGTGGAAGGCTTTGCAGCACTATCGACCTGTTTTTCTTTCTTGGCCATGAGATCTTCCAAACAGGGGGGAACAGAGTTTGAATGTGGTCTTTTAAACATCTGTAAAAGAAAAGAAAAAAAACAAACAGAAAAAGTAAGCTACATCTTTGGCAAAATCTAGAATTAGAAATTTGCAAGATGGTCATTTTAGGTGCAAAGCCATTTACCTTTTCAGTAACACTGAGTTCTGGCAAGACCTGATGTGACGGAAAGTCAGCATTCCTGGAGCGCACATGATTCCTAAACGCAACAACTCAGTTTATGCTTTTTTTTAATCCTCTGATTTTTCACCATGTTCTTGCAACAGTATTTCTAAAATATATCCGGTGACTTTAAAAAACAGTTTCCTAGTTAATAATCTTTCACTAATCACTTTCCAGGAAAAACTGCATTTAACAACAATAAAGGTGGAGAATTTGCTAGTATCTTGCCAAATGCAACTGAAAAGCTGAAGTTAACACTACAAAGTAGTTTCAAGTTTTCATTTTCAGTCACATGTGGTATACGCAGTACTTGGTATCCCTTTCATAGTTAAACAAAGAAATACTATCAACCTGCTGTCAGAAATACCAGAAGCATTCAACATTTGGTTTAACATTACAACAGGCTGAGAGTTTTTCATTTTGCGCATGGCCACAACCTACAGGTGATTCACAATAAGTGTGCTGCTATTTAAAGTCTTCCTGTGTGATACTTTATGCAGAATAGCAAATGTGTTTTAGCATAATGTTGAAAAGAACCTTAAAGGAGAATCTCTTTCAGACTCCTTCCTCTTTTCCAAAAGTTCCCGATATGTCAGGGCCAACTAAAAAAAGAAAAGCAAAGAACATCAGCTACATGTAAGAAACCTGACGACTTAAGAATCAGACAGTGGTTACTGAGCATACGCATTGAGGCTAACCAAAAATATCTGACCTTGTTGTGGGTATTTCTCAGTGCGCTCAGTTCTCTACTGAGATTTGCCTTCTGTTCCTCCAAGGCCACCACTGCAGAACAGAAACGCAGGTAAGAACAGAATACAGTCTAGACAACGAAAACTTTAAAGACTTAAGTTGCTCTTTGGCATTTATTCCTGATGCACATCAGTAAGCCACAACTTTTAAACCACTGACATTTGAAGTGAAAATTGTGTTCTGTGGGAAAACTTTGCACCTTCACTTGTATTTTTGTGTAATGTGATCTATTCCAGGGCAATGTCCTCTACCATGCCAAAGTAAAATTGTCCAGAAATGGCTAGAGAAACACAGAAAGACGGGACTGATGCTGCCTTTAAACCTCCCAGATCCTGAATACCTGGGGGATGTTGGAACAAGCCTATTCCATTGTGCAAACCAGATTCAAATGTCCATCAATCCACCTTATTCCTTCTGTCATGAGGTGAGAGGCAAGAAACCCTGGACAAGTCACCAGTCTGTTGCAGGGGTCACATATAGAGACAAACAACTATTCACACACCTATAGACAATTTTGAATCAGCAGTTAAGCTAACATGCATATCTTTGGACTGTGGGAGGAAAGAGTCACAGGAAGAACTTGCAGACGGCACCACCATGTCACCCCTGGATGGCAAACCCACACAATCTGCTGCTAACCTCATTGTGTGTGACTCTCTGTACACAGCAAAGACAGGATAAACTCAAAAGAAAAAACAGAAATGAAACTAAACAACTAAACGTCCTGGAGAAAACTGTGCAAGAGAGCCACACTCACCCTAACTCTGATTAACATGTTAAAATTATAACCCCTGAGTAGTCATTACTGCATTGTTACTGCATGAATCTAAGACTTTATTTTGACCTTTACAGTTGTTCTGCTGTCATGTTGACAGTATCTGTCCACAGACATATGAACACCAGCTAAAATCCTGAATTGTCTTTGTGGTAGCTTCTACTACAGCAGAGGTTTCCAGAAACATATTTTATCAACAGAGACCGACGTACAGGGTCAAAACAACACCAGTGACATTACTGTTGCTGGTAAATATTCAAATACGCACGCTGATCCGCTTGCTGTCTTGCTTTCTTCTCTAGATCTCGCTCTCGCCGTTCTCGCTCCTTTTCCCTGCCCCTCATGGCTCTCCTCTCCTGTTCAATTTGGTCATCCAACTCAAGATACCTCTTAAGAAAAGAAAAAGAATTGAACAGTGAAACGCCTGCTTTTACAATAAAACCTGTAACAGCACACCTTCACAGTATCATGACTCACCTCTTGACTTTCTTTCCTCAGTGTTTTCTCTGCATGATATCGCTCGAGCAGCTCTTCTCGTTCCCCTTTCTCCCTCTCAGCCTCTTCCTCCCTGTCCCTCAGCTGTGCTTTGCAGCTGGCCAGGCCCTCCAGTACCCACACAAATATGGGTACCAGAGACTCCACCACGCTTTCACCATGGATCTCAATAACAGTCTGTGATAGAGTAAAGCAGCAGAGAGAGAAAACAGGTATCTGTGATCACATGAAAATAATATTTCCACCCAGATCAACATGACATATTGTTCTCATTCTTACCTGTAGTTCTGAATACAGCTTTCCTGCCTCTTCACTCACAATGTTTGGGTCCGGTTCCACCTCCCCGGTCCCACAAAGCACTCTCTCACTGTACTCCATCAGCCAAAGATTTTTTTCTTTTTTTCACTACCTCTGCTGCCACACAGTTGCCAAAAGCTCAAAACCAAAAGCAAACAGATCTGTGAGTCGATGGTGTGTTACAGTTTCTCACTAACAACTCGTTTGTCTAGGTTCTTAACCTTTCTCCCAACACCAGCACCTCCCATTCTCCACATGTTCATTCATACAGCAGCATCCTCGAAGACTTTACTTTCTATAGAAGTTTATCTGATGTCTGGAGGTTTTTAGAGTCCATCCTGCATAAAAAAGGGAGGAAAATGTCATGTCACTTTCTACAGAGGTGACTTAACTGGAAGTGCACTGTCAGCTGTTCTGTCCATTTTCCCTTTTCAGCATTACTATAACCTTGGAAGTGACACAACACAATCATTTGGTTTTCTTGTATTCTGGTATGATTCTTTGAAATTTTTTGAGACCATGAAGCAAGCTGTTGGGTTTTGATCTTTGTTCTTTTGAAATAAGAAAAGGAAGCCATTCCCTGGTTTTGGTGTATTTTCTATTTTTTAAACGTTTTGTTTTGCACTTTTACTCCGGTAAAACGTCTACTTTCACACCAAATAAATTGATCTTGATCTAAAATAGTTTCCCCAGTAGTTCAACCTTTGCTTCTATAATTTAAAAAAACTTATAAATCACAACTAAACAATAGATACCTATAGTTATCTACAGCACAAGACACAACTATGTTCTGTGAACTAGCAAACAGAGCAAAGAATCACATACTTCATATTTGACTTTAAAGTCGAGTTGTGTGCTTCAAACAACTGCTGACATTTCACCTCAGTACGGAGAGGCTTTCTGTTAATTATTTATATGGATCTAATGAGGATAATATCATATCATGCAGGGGCAGACCAAGTGACCTCCTGTGTGTGTTTTAAAAAGCTCCACAAATAGCACCAACTAAGCAAACATGACAGACTATGACAGCGATAGGTTTTGTTCGTCGACCCTTACTCTAATTAGCCTCTCGGTAAGCATTACTAGACTTAACAGACTCGAATCGGCGTACTGTATAAATAAGTAAGAAGCCTGACAGTGGACACCTTGAGAGTTCGTTAGCAGTAGGTTCACAAAGTTGAAATCTAGCCAAAAACAAAGCCGTGTTTCTTCAGTTGTTCGGCTGTCGTTTTACAAACTTACCTTAGCGCCTGATTTCCTCACAACTTTCATTTTACTGCCGCAAAATAAGGAAACTCCAGCCGTCTTTTTCTTCGGGACGATATCAATTACACATAAACGAGTTTAAAGAAGGGGGTGTTGCTCGAATTTGACGTGCGCAGACATGTCCTCAGATTGACCAATCAGAGCGCTGTAACTGTTTCCTCTAACCAATAGACGGTTAAAGGGGCGGGATATGGTTAGTTTTGTTTTCGAGAGGAGGAAAAAAACGGTTTCCTGAAACCTGCGCGACGACACGTGACCAAGGAGTTTGCAGCGGACCGTCAGGTGATCTGAGGAAAGCACGTCTGAATCCGATACCTGTCGAAATACCTTACATGCCTGAGATCTAGTTAATCTCTTTTCCCATGTTGCAACAAGTGGTTGGAACAGTTTACCGCGATATTTGTGAGTGAATCATTAAAATAAAAATATTACAAATGTGAAGTCAAATTAAAAAGGCGAAAGAGATGAAGTGTCTTTAAGGGATATTTGTGCAGGGATCTCTTTCCTAGTGACATGGGGAAAAACAATCATGCAAACTTGTTGAATATTACACCGACGAAACTAAAGTAAAACTACGGCAAACCTGCAAAAGCTAGAACTGTCGTAGCATAAAGTACAGTTAGTTTTCCTTCCAGTAGATGGCGATATCAGACTCTCAAAAAAAATTAAATACTTAATGTTTAAGGAAAATGTGCTTAAACTGAATGTGTATCAGTCAGGTACATTTAATTGGACTCGATTTTATTAAATTTAACTTTTAACATTGTTCTTATGTAACAAAACTAAAGGGAAAATGTACATGTAAGTACTGGTCCCTCAGTACATATCATGTTCATTGTACGTGGTTAGAGTGTTTTGTTGTTTTTGTTTTCTCATAACTTTTTTAATTTGCTTATACAAGCATAACAGAACTTTACACTTCCTCAGTGTCAATGAAAATAAGCTACGGAAGGAAAAACAAAGTTTTTCAGAGTTTTGTCCTTTAGTATCATATCTGCAGGATATCCATCATGCAGCTACCTTCACTTTAAAATGCCCGCTCCATGAACCTTAACAGGTAAATTATATTTTACAAGGTAAATTCAGCAAAAATTAACAAATTAATACATTTAAACTGTCATGTTAGACAGTCACAAAAACCTAATATCTGAAGTCCTGTCCCTCTTTTTGTCAGAAGATAGTCAGCGTTACTATACAAACATTTTTAATTGTGCTAGCCTCCTAGCTAGCTGTACAGGATTAAAATAATTTGTTGAATAATTCAATCAAATAGCAAATTTTAGAGTTGACTAAAACAAAATGACTTTGTGACTTTGTGTTCCATGAAATTGCCACGATATGGTCATTTTCTTTGACTAAATAAAATATTGATAAAAACAACCTGAATTACATATCATTGCATATTACGTATCAAGTATTTCATTGCTTTTGTTTTCTTTTTTATGCTATTTGTAATGTTACATTAATTTTCTAAACTTTGTTTTGCACTAAGTTAGCTTAACTGTCCCTGTCTAGCTAACATATTCTTGCTAACATATTGTTGCTATCTGTTATACTTTTCTGTAGGTTGGTGGGTGACCAATGTGTTATTTAATAGTTAAATTATTTACTGTGGTGGGTTTTCTGTGGGTCTTACTGGTGATATAGTTTCTTTTTCACTTTTTTTTTTCTTTTCAGGTCAGTGAGCAGCAAAGACATATGGGCACATCACATGAGAAGCACAGGTCTAAAATATAACATTTATTTTGTAATTTATTTATTCTCGTTACAGTAGCCAAAACATTAAACATATCATATAATAAAACATCATAAATCAAGCAGGAAAGCTCAATAAAATCAAATATGATATGACAGAAAATATAAAATAAAGGACCCCAGTGAATACAAATCTAAGAAAAATAATATACAAGTTAAAATTATATTTAGCATTTCATTGTTACACACAGTCCTGAGACTCCCAAAAAAGAATTAACTTCTTTTCTGTGTATTAGTAACTCCAGTGCTTTTTATAGGCTACCTTACTTCTGTTGGTCTACATTTATGAATCATGCTCACTGTGATTTGTAAATTTATCTGGTTTCTAGTAACTTTAACTAAACCCTCAAATGAAATTTGTGGTGCTTAAAGTTAAAAAAAAAGTCATAAAAGGCAAAATACTCAGGATAATGTAGCTCAGGATAATCCCTATATCTGATCCTAAAAGATACATAGACAGGGAGGTCTCTGTTATCCCAGAAACATTGTGAAAGGCTTTGGGTTATCCTCACTAACCAGTGTTTCTATAAAGATGTCATTCTGCTAAGTTTTTAATATCACGTTTGGGTGTAAATACAAAGCCTAAAAGGTATCTGAATGCATGGGACCCACTAGGTTTAAATGAGCAATATTCTGTATTCTTTTATAATAAAAACCCGTCTCTCTCTTCCTTTTTTGAATCTCTCACATTTTACCCAGTCCAATTATTGCATTCTCTGCATGCTCTGTGCACACGTTACAAGCTGCAGGAGTGAAAAAAATAATGGCATTATAAGAAAAATAATTAGTGGGATTAAACATTTATTTTTATAATTTTAATTAAGTGTAATTAGCACAATGTGCATAATGTAGTAGAATAGTGTTACATTATTGGCTTATTATTACGAATGTGACATGAACCACTGCTCAAGACAAAACTCATTTTAATTGCTTTTCTTTCTTTTTTTTTAGATTTACAAAGCAACAAGTCATAAGCAGCAATAACATATGTTGATCATTAAAAAGAACTTTGCCAGCCTACACAGTTCAATTAGAATGCAAAACTACAATATTAGTGTGTAAAATGTTAATGACTATAAGTTGAAATAAAATGCCTCAAAATTGAACAACTGCATTTCTACATTATTTAGATTAAAGATACCTAATAAGTAGTGGTACAGAGTTGGGTTGACATGGAGATAATTTCTTTATAAAAGATCAGTGATTTTTTTTCCTTAATGTCTGTCATTAAACACTGTTTATACTGTGACTTTTTTTATTACTCTATCACTCTCTACCAGAACTTCTTTCCCATGCTGTCTCACTTCTTTTGTCATCTGTCTTTTTCTCCTGGTTAGGAGGTGAAATGTCGCCACACCCGCGACCACCACAAAACTGAGGGCCAGAATCACAAGCCCCAGTCCCAGCAAATGAGAGGTTCCCCCTTTATAGAAGTTCAGCTGGTCCCACAGCCCCACAGCCAGGCAGCTGAAGCCGATGAGAGTTCCCCAAAATCCAAAAGCCAGCATGCAGGATCCACAAGACAGTTCAACGCCTCCAGTAACCACAGTGACGCCTGCCACTGACACAACTCCTCCTGGTAAGGTCACGGTTTCCGATTTAGATCCATATCTCACAGTAGAGGTGAGATCTGTTAAAGTTGAAGGATCAAGGGCTTCCATCTTGGACGCCATGGTCTGTTTTTATTGCTTGGTAGATGGCCAAGAGGGCTTTTTACACGCAGCTTCTTCTCTCTTCTTTCTACAATATCACGCATAGTCTTGATTAGAAAAAAACAAACACTTTGCATTCATGTCTGGTGTCAGTTATGCAGCTTCAAGTTTAAAATAAATCATCCCAAGCTGTCGGTATAAACTTTGTATAATTATATACTGTGTCAAATTCCCATCAGTGTGTTTGAGCTTTCCTTGAAATAACTGAACCTGTTTAGGCAGGCAACCAGAAGAAAACGTCCAGAGCTTAGGATCTGTATTTTTTTTTATGATAGCTATACATGTTATACACATTTCCTGAAATAGCCTTAACTGATGACCTATGTTTATTTTGTGGCTGTAAAGTATAATATGCATCGACCAATTCACTGCAGGCTCAGTTAATTAAATGTAAACTAGCTCAGTACACACCTTTTTAAAAGAATGAGCATTGTTTTAGTCTGATAATCGAAACAACCTTTCACACACGTGTTTGTCACGTCAGGTTTTCTACCAGTATTTGTAACTGCATATCTTTACTTTTTTAATGCAATGGACCTGAATATTAGGGTGTAAAAGCTTTTTATTCTAGAAATACAAATTAATTGTTAATATATTTTTAATTTTAGACAGCCAAAAAAGTCCTTTTTTTTTTTTTTTTACATTCGAAGTATAACATTTCTTACCTCAGTCTTGATCCAGGAGCTTAGACGTCAGAGGAAACTTTGTAAAAGTGAAGGTCCTTAAATAAAGTCTGAAAGTAAAATTATCTTTTAAATATGAAACTCTCTATGATTAGACACTAAAGGCGCTCCTGACTTCTCTCTGGACAGTGGGTGTAGAAATAAGTGCTTTTCTGAAATACATCACCTACTCGAGGCCTTGCAAAATTGTGGACGCAATCATCAAGACTGCCGCCACAGCATGTTTGTTCCCCTCTTTCCTTGTGTATAGTAGGAAGCTGTCGTCTGTCATTACGCGTCATTATGAGCCATTACCAGATATTTATCTGGAAACAACTCCCTTCCTCCTTTCCTCTTGCTTTCAGTCTTAAGATTTGAGTTGCGTCCCACCAAGGCACTGTTTGGACTGAGATTGTTTTTTTTTTTTCTTTAAACATTTTCCTGTTTGGCATTCCTATTTCTCCAATTATTGTCTCAGTGCTCTTACATCTCAAACTTTTGACTCGTACTCAACTTTGAAATGTTATCGGGGCGTTTTAATCCTGAGCCTGTCTATATTAAAACAGAACTATAGGTCAACACAAATTCAAGTTATACAAGATTAATTTCAAGACAACCTTGTTTCAGAGATCTGTTACCAAATGTAGAAAGTAATTAATAAGGCCGATCCTTCATTGACACATTAAGTGTTGCAGATTTATAGAGTACGTCAGCATTGACGTTTCACAGGTCAGTGCTGTAACACATGCGACGCTTGATACGGCCCATTAATACCATATAATGCTGCCAACCAGGAGGTTGTCACTGACCTAATTGTGGATATTTATAGTCATGTTATTTTCTGATACAATTAAACCTTTCAGTTTTCATTGTTTACGTTACTGTATGTGCATGTGTTCCTGCCTGTGAAAGAAATACAGATTTAATGTTGCAAAGCAATGTTAAAACTTCTTTCATAAAGTTCTGACACTGTCAGAATCATAATTAATCTAAGATGCCAAACACCCATGTTACCGATATTTTTACACACTCTCTCCCCCGAGTGGAAAAACATCTCAAGAGTAGCCACAAATCCTTGCTCGTTCTGGCTCTAGCAATTAGCCCAAACAAGAGTAGAGATCACATGTCAGGGATTGTTCTGTAGAGAAGGGGTAAGTCAGTTGACCGTCACCCTTATAGGATGAAGGCGGGGGTAATTGGCTATTCTCTGGCTTGTGTAGGAGAGGGCGGTGCTTGACTAATCTAGTTAGCAAATTATAGTTTAAACATAAAAAATGAATTATTGATTATCATACAGGGAAATACATGTCCTAAATATGATAAGTGGATGCTGCTTTCATCTCTGGTGTTTATGTGTCTTTCTTATATATGTGCATAATTCATGAAGTCTCCTTTACACATGCTATGTTGGTCTGAAACAACACCTAAGACAATCAAGATAATACTTTCTCTCTAATCAAAGTAGACACAAAGTAAACAGACTAATGACGTAAATGTGGCAGCCAAAGTGTCATGAAGTGAGTTTGTTGTACTGATAATTACCAGATAGCCTCCAATGAGAACATAGCTGTTGGCAGTTAATATGGAAACATGAAGAAAAAGTAGATCAGAGCTGAGTTACAAGAGACTAGACAGAAAAGAGTCTGTAGCAGAAAAAAATTCAAGTGAAGTCGTCAGTGTGTGTTTTGTTAGTGTGCAATTCAGAAAGCCTTTAAAACATGAAAGTATCTTATGGCAGAGAAAAGAGAGTTTAAGTCATGTCTGTGACTATTAATGTTGAGATTAAAGAAATTCATACAGTCAAAAAACATCTCAAAAAAATCAATGTTTATCTGAGTAATATAAACCTAAACTAGTGACTCAAAGGAAAGCAGTACTGTAGGACAGGAAGGAGGTCGTGCACAGACGGGGTCGGCAGTGACAGGGATATTAAGGGCGCAGGTGGGATTGGACGTAGACGTGGGTTGCTGAGGGAGTTAAAATTGCCTGGACAGATGGTGGAGTGGCTTTCAGTGCTCAATCAAACCTATTGAAGGTCATAACTAAAACAGCAGACATAATTTTAGGAAAACCCACCTGAAGCTTTGTTCAGAGTTTGCTAGAGAGCACCTACTCACCTTTCGTTGAGTTTACCAAAGTAACGTTTGGCTCCCAGAGTGAAATGTAACTTACAGTTAGATGCACTAAAGTTCTGTTTATCGTTTCATATTCAGCAATTTAGTACTAGTATATTAGTGGGTACAACACTAACAGGGATAAATTGATTCCCAGAGTTCAGAAGTAATTTAGCAGGTGTATAAATGTACACTAGAGCTTTCCGGACTTTTCAAACAGACAATAGATAAAATTAGGATCTGGGGTTGCAATTTGGTCAAATGCTCATCCACCTTAAATCCCGCATTAACAGACTTAACCTAGTCAACTCCTGTAGGACGTGCTTTCCCCGCCCGCCTATATCTTTCACTGTCTTACTGTCGAGAGAGACACTCGATTCCTCAGTCATCATCTGCTCACACAACACACAGGTAAGGTTTCTGCACATTTTGCACATATTAACAAGCAAGTTGTTATTAATTTACAGTTCAAGTGAATTATATCACAATTCTAAACTATATTTCAGATTTCTGCTTGGTTTTTGACATCGAGAGAAGACATCAAGCCAGTAAGCAATAATAGTTTGGAAAAAGAAGAGTCATTTTACAGAAGAGAAGAAAGCCTATCAAGTGGCATATCCCAGTCAAGCAGTTTAACACATTGTGAAGATATTAAAAAGAAACTACAATGGGAAACGCAACCAGTAGCGCACTATCAAAGGAGATCCTGGAGGACCTCAAGCTCACCACAAAATTTACCGAGCAAGAAATCTCCCAGTGGTACGAGAACTTTCAGAAGCAGTGTCCATCAGGACGCATCTCACCGGAGGAGTTTGAGGAAATCTATGGCCGCTTCTTCCCTGACAGTGATCCTAAGAGCTACGCAAGGCATGTGTTTCGTTCCTTTGACACCAACGATGACGGCACTTTAGACTTCAAAGAGTACATCATTGCACTACACATGACCTCCACTGGGAGGACAACCCGAAAACTGGAGTGGGCCTTCTCCCTGTTTGATGTAGACAAGAACGGATACATCACCAAGGCAGAAGTGAAAGAAATATGCCAGGTGAGGGGGGCTCAGTTTATAAAAGTGACATTGATGAATGGATGGGTGGCTTTAATGGTTCTAGTGTGAACCATTAATGTTAATGTTAACTCATATCCCGTCAGAAAGAGATTCATTTTAAAATTGATCTTTTTTTCTTATTCTGGTTTTTATTAATCCCCAAGCCCCAAAAAACCTAAAGTGTTATTTTTCTTTCACTATAACAACTTTGTAAATCAGAAGTTCAAACTATTTTCTCAGTCGTGGTTTCAGTGAGGAGGGAATGAAGATATGGATAAAATTTACAGGATTAACTGACATAACGCAACATAACGCAAAACCTTACATTAATGCCTGTTATTGAATCTAATGTTTTTGCTTTTTTTCTATGTTTAATTGGTTTAACTCTGTGACATTAGCTACTGAGGTCAACTAGCAGTAATAATGGATTATTTTGTTAGGTTATCTCCTTATTTTGTCCACGTTCTGCAAAATCCATTAAAGCTGTGTTGCTGTTAACTAAGAATTTACTATTCTTCTCATGGTATGTAGGTCTCAGTCTTAATTGGCAGCCCTATTAGCCAGTCTATTTGAGCCTAAAACTCCTGATAATCTTGGCGATTACAGGTTTAGCCTGCAGACAATATAGAGAGCCCTACTCCTGAGCAGAGCTACTCTTAAGTTCCACTCCTAAACGAGAGTATACTCATCATCTCGAGTCTAATCCACCACTGTTTTACTTGTGAGACTGCCACTGTGGACTGAAGACTGTACTATAATAAATGTTATGTAACTCCGTCTTATGGAGGTTTTACACTTTTCTATATTCTGTCTTCAGACAAATGATATAGAATTGTAAGAGGTTTAGACAGATCAGCCAAGAATCCAGCTGGCATTGTAATGGGATTGAATTCCTGGCCAACTGGCTTGAGTCCATAAGCACCATGTTTACAGCACACTGCATAAAATAGCTGCATTTTAAAGCCCCGATAGCCCCGATAGCAGTTCAAAAACTTACTATAAGATGAGATTCTTTCCGGTCTGTAAAACACTGAGGTAGAGGTCGACATATACAAATTTACTGTGTGGTAAAAGGATACACCGCCATTTTCCAGAAAGTATTCTTATGTAATGTATAAATAATATGTTAAATTAGAAAACATAAGTGAAAAAGGTGGAAATGCCCCAAAACCAGCCCGCAAGTACACTGTTCTGACAGGGTAGACAAATGCTTAAAGACTGCAAGTGTGATTTATTTTAAGGAAACCAGCTGATTAATTTTATTTTTATGACTTCACAACCTTGATGTCTGTCAGCATAGATCACAGTCTGAAGTCTAAACTCTACTGACCACAACATCAGAGGAGGGGCGAGATTGAGGGTTAGTCCAGGGAAAAGAGATGACATCTTGGTGTTTGGCCTGTGGCCTGAGTCTTGGCACTAATCCATGTTAATCTAGGTGTCTTAAATGTGGGAGATGAGTGCTCCCTCTCTAAGTGGGACACAAACTTAAAGGCCTGAACCTAAAGTGCACACTCAGGAGGTTTACACTCAGTTAGTCATTTAGCCCACTGCAGATCAACTATTTCTGAGAGATGACAGGAGAGTTGCCCTATGAAATGCTGTAGCTTGTTTGAATATTTATGTATTCATAATAAAAGGACTTTGCAATTTGTATAAATAGTCTATTTAAACTTAGAACTAGGTGTATTTGGAGGAAAGATTTGCTAGAATTTTTAACTGTTGAGAACAAAAGGCAGTCCTCATAAAATAAAATAAAAAATACTGGCCGCCATATTTTCACTTCAATACTAGTAACTCCAAATATATAAGATATTAATTAATTAACTGAAGAAGGCTGTTAGTGTCCTCGGTTTTACTACTGCTTACATATTCTTTGGTCTGTATCCATCTGCTTTATGTACTGTGCTGCTGATGAGAGAAATGATGCAGCATTACTATCCATCTTATACCCAACCCCCTCTCAGGCCTTGTTTAAGCTGATCCCCAAAGAGGACCACAGCAAACTGCCAGAGGATGAGAACACACCCGAGAAGAGAGCCAACAAGCTGTGGGGCTACTTTGAAAAGAAAGACAATGGTAGGACGTGTAGTGGTAGTGCTTCTGCTCAGAGGGAGATAATATCAATGGAAGCCCCTGCTATTTTTCTTTAGCTGATGTTCCAGCATCCTGTGGGGGAGATTACATTTTACAATCAGCTGTTTGGCTTAACAGTAATACAAGTATTAATCCACCTGGGGGCAAGTCTCCACTTACAGGATCACTTGTGTCACGCAAGCTTTATTACAAATCATTGGCCCAAAAACATCTTAAGTTATACATCACATGCTACTGTGTACCGAGCACACGAGATAAGAACATGTTGTTTAGATAACAATAATCCATCCTTGTGTTATCTCACTCTCCTGGCTTGTTTTGTATTTATACGTTTCTTGTCTTAACTCCTTATTTTTTCCTCCCTTCACAGATCGACTGGCTGAAGGAGAGTTTATTACAGGAGTGATCGAAAATGAGAATGCAATGCGTCTGATCCATTACGAACCAATAAAACATTAAATCCCTTCTCATTCCTACGTTTCTCCTCTTTGCACCCTTTTCTGTTTTTATTAAACTATTTTCTCTTTTTTTAAACACACTTTCCCCTCTTCTTCCTCTCTCTGTATCAGATGTTTTCTCTATCCCCTTCCTTAAATAACCTGGCCCCTTTGTAAATAAGCATTCCTACAGTTTCTGTACATTTGTGTGTTACACATACTTATACACATTAAGTATCATACTTAATTATTAGCTTGTTATGCTTTTTTTTGTCTTTTAGAAATCTGAAATGTCCTCCAGTATTGTAATTTACTCACTTGTACAAAAAAATTAAAGATTTTCTCATTCATCTGGGCTTTGGAAATCTATTTATCTTATCTCTCCTGGAAAACAATTAAATCTCCTTTGACCTAGAAACATACTGCATATTATAATGCTGGTGGTTGATAAAAATTTTCACTTTAGGTTTTAAGTTTTCAGTTATATTAATCCCTGACAGTAAATCCAGGATTATCTCAAATGTATAACCTACAAAAATTAAAGGTAAATTTAAGTACTTGTTTTTGGCTTTTGTAAAAAAACAACAACAAAAAAAAACTCGGTACTTATACAATTTTATCTCAAACATAGTATATGACAGGAACTAAATGCAGTTTTTTAGAGCGTTGTTTTCCTGAAACTGGTGTTTCGGTGTTGCAGATATTAGTGTGTGCAGGCATTTCTTTCCAACTTTCATCCTGACCCCCCACAAGCTGCTCCTCTCTTGCTTCACTCTCCTCCCTCTATTCCTCCTCCTTTCCATCCAACTCGGGATTACTGGTTTACACATAATCTTCTGTTCAACATCAGAGAGCAGACTTTTCAAAATCTCTGTAATCTTTCCATCTCTATGGGTTTGTCTGTGCATCTCCAGAGAGGCTGTGCTTGTAGTAGCTTCTGGTATACATGAATTGCATTAAAAATTTTTGTCTCTCAAAAGTTTCTGACCAAAGAAGTTTAAAAAAGGAAACATGTCTATGAGCAGCATGTTTCTCTATGGAACGTGCTGTTCTTTCAGGAATACACGCATCATCCTCTGGAACGAATTGATCGCTAAGATGATGGTTTTCAAGTTAATATATAAACAGTAGAATAGAGGAAGCATTTCTTTCCATTTGCAAACAAAGACATACATTTCTTTCCTACTATGAGGCACTGAGAAATACCCAGAAAAATGCAGGCTTGCATGTGAACAAGATACATACACAAATACATACGTTGTAGGCTTAGCGTTTTGATATGTGTGGATTTCTTTGGGCGTTGAGCCCAATCAGTACATCCCATGTTCACAGAGAGTCAAAGTGGACGACGAGAAAGAAAGGATGTGTTTGCTTGCATTGACCTTCTCCACCTTGGTTAAAGTGTCTTTCCTTTTCGGATTTTCAGCCCTTTCAGTTGATACGTGTTACTGATGCCCTAACAAGGTGAATCAACTCGGTCCATGGCTTCCCCCATCTCATCCATCTCTCTCTCACAGTCCTCACACCCCTCAGGGCCACAGCCTCCTACTAAAACCAAAGTTGGTACATCCCCATTTCCCACTCCGACTACGCTGCCATTTGGAGCCCACGCCACATCAATCATCCCATCTGGACATTGCAATAGGCCGCTGACAGAGTAGAGCCCTCCCCCTGGGACCACCTCGTCATAGGATGGGGCGTGAGTGGTGGCTCTGGCTTCCTCTAAACGTAGTCTCTGTCTGCGGCGAAGCTCGATGATGGTCTTTGTGTAGGAGTTGAGCGTGACGACAGCAGCTCCCATGCAGCAACTGAAGGACACCCAGGCGAGACTAGGAGCAGGGAATTTAACATAGTTAGGAGATGAGAAATATTAAGCTTGTAGTGAAACATTAAGTCCTGACAAAAGCTTAAATCATATCTGGCACCTACGCAAATGACCAGCCGTAGTCCCAGGATTGAGGCCTCCAGTCTTTGGGGCCCACAATTACTGTCATCTGAAACACTGTGGTGTACATCATATGTGCCACCATCCCAAGAAGACCTACACAGGAGGTGAAACAGACAAAATTAATCCAACTTAAACCGGGAAGTTCAGAGGACCATGCAAAAAAATAGATATGTTATATCTGAATATGCAGAAGGGGGGTTTACAAAATAATGTAAAAGTGAGCATTAGACTGAGTCTGACCTGATAGCACAGTGCACATAGCTGCATAGGCATTGATTTTTAGTGAGTGCATCTCTTTATGGGAACACAAGACTTCCAGCCACATGAGTAAGAACCCCATTCCCAGCAGACCGATGTATGTAAACTCAGAAATAACTGACAGCCAGAGCACACCTGCAACATGTCAACAACAGTGTGAGCACACTGTCACAAGCTAACTTTTAATCAAATGGCAATATGGCGATATTAAGGCAGGAGACTGTTAAGCAGTTCAAGCTCACCTTGAGTTTCTCCTGGAGTTAAGTCTATAAAGCTGCGACACTTCTCCCCTGCCAACAAAATGTCATGATTTAAGGATTAAGTTTTGCAGATGAAGTTGAAAAACATCAGCTTTGATTATCAATCCAAGTTGAAACCAAACAGCAACCCAAAAAATGAACTGCCCAAGTGTGCCTCTTACCATCACTGTGTTTTTCACAGCTTTCCCAGAAGCCTGTGTGGAAGTATCTAAAAGCAAACTTGTCTTCGCCCGTCTCCCATATGTAGTGGACAGCATTGGCCAGCTGCCTTTGTCTGATCTTAGCCAGCTCTTCTCTCCTGGCTGGAGATAGTGTGCGGTTGTAGGGGTTCTGAGTGGGACTCTCTGAGTGGGTGACAGTGGAAAAAAGCAAATTTAAGGTTCGGTTCTGCACCTGCTCATTCTTAATGTGGTCATAAGAATGAGAATGAGTTTAATGAGTATAATCCAGCCTTCACTAGGTGAACGTTCTGTCTTTGTGTAGTTTCTTATCATATGATGCAAACATTTAACAAATTCAGGAAATGTTGTCGGTGAGGCGTGAGCATTAACAGCTGATCCACTGATTGTCAAACACATAATGCAAGAAAAGGCAGTGAGAACATAAAAATGAGAAGGGAGTTAGACAGTAGTATACCGGCTATCAAATTGTGAAGGGTAGACATGTAAAAGTACGTGTCGTTAAAACGAGAATGGTTAGGGGTAAACACAAAAATCCTCCAAGTCTGCTAATTATACGGGTGCCTCAAAATCAGCAAGCCTCTGTGTACATGCAGTCTTGTCAATGTTCACTATGATGTGCCAAACACGTCCTCAGGTTTAGCAGCATAAGGGAGAGTTAAATCGACGCACTGTACATAGTAAAAATGAAATATTTCTGTGTGAGTTCACAAAGTACATGTAGTGTCAAAGATGATTGTTTTATGCAATAAGAGCTGTTAATCTGTGTGTGGATTAAGCATATCTGTTGAGAAAATATAGACCATGGGGCAGTGAGAGAGTCAACCTCGACTAAACCTTTAGAAGCAGCCTCACACCTCACAGATTAATACTAAGTCATAACTGAGTACACTGTGGAACAAAGGTATTGGGGGGGAAAAGGAGATTAAAAATAAGGACAATTGCTTTCTAACAGTTCAGTGTCAGAAAGCCTCATCCACTTTATTGTGTAAGCCGATCCAGCACCGCAAACAATCTCAGTGTGCCCGAGGAGCAGATTTGAATTCTCTAGATACCGTTTAACTTAGGACAGAAGCATAGCATCAAAAAGCATCTAGGCATGAAGGTTCAATCTTAAACTTTAAAAACGTGGTTTCACATACAACAGTGCTGCCAAAGAGTCCACCTGCTGAGCTTATTTTTTTTTTCGGCAGAGATTTCTTTTCAGCAAACTTCCCCCAGATGGAGTTTACTTCAGATGAAGCAGATGGAGTTTGCTTCAAGCAAAGCCGCCTCCATCTGCTTTACATGAAGCGTTCCACTGAACACTGAGAACCGGAGAGAAGCTCCAGAAAAAGTTAAAAATTATTTTGACAAATCTGTCTAATCAAATCAAATCTTATCTATTGTCTATAAATGATAGAAATCCCTAATTAAATCCTATCTTATTGTATTGCGTTGGCGATTATACAACCTACTGCAATAAAACACAATGAAAGACAGCATGTTTGCTTTTGAAGGTGTATCATAAGGCTGTGGCTATGATTGGTAGTAACTTGCTACTTACAGTTAATACTTTCAAATCATCCCAGACTCTTCAAGTGGCTAAATGCCAAGATAATATCACAACTGTTTACATAAGAATGAATCCAAGAATCTTTGCTGTTACAAGCGAATTGTGACATGTCTGTGAACATGATGCAACAGACTCTGGATTAGACACCAGTATATTTTCCCAACTTCTGTGCAGCACAGAAGTCAACTCAGATTTGATTGTTTGCTTTTTCTTTTAGGCCAAGTCAAAGCTTGATGTTCTGAAATACTCCTGAACACTACTATGAAGCATAAGCATTTCCACATAGTTCCACATTTCATGGAATGTCTAAAGGTCAAAGGAAGATGCACTTTGACACTGAATTTCTGTTTACGCCAGTAATGCTGTTTCAAAACTATACTATAAAGTGTGATGACTCACAGAACTTAGAAGTCTAAATAAACAGCTACATATCAAAAGGTTAAAGGTTACCAAAAAGCTGCATAAGCAAAGCTTCAAACTGATGGCCGGACATTCTCCTTTAGGATTTTCTAATAGAGAGCAGAATTTATTGTCCCATCAATTACAGCAAATCGTCCAGGTCCTGAAGCAGCAAAGCAACCCCAGACCATCACGCTACCACCACCGTGTCTGACTGTTGGTGTGATGTTTTATTTATGAAATGCTGAGTTCGTTTTACTCCATGTAACAGGATTCAAACCTCAAAAAGGTTCCAGCATTGTCTCGTTAGTTCACAAAATATTATCCCAAAGGTCTTGGGGATCATCAAAAGCTTTTTTGGCGAATGAGAGATGAGCCTTTGTGGGGTTTTTTGGTCAGCAGGTTTTCTCCTTGGAACTTGGAACTAACACTGACCTTAACTGAGAGAAGTGAGGCCTGCAGTTCTTTAGATGTCGTTCTGGGTTCTTTTAGGGTTCTGGAGTCCACTACAATGAGTCGCTGATGTGCTCTTGGAGTAATTTTAGTAGGCTGGCCACTCCAGGGAGGCTTCACCACTGTTCCAAGTGTTCTCCATTTGTGGATAATGATCTCACTGTGGTTCACTGGCACTCCAAAGCCTTAGAAATTGCTTTGTAACCCTTTCCAGACTGATAGATGTCAATGTGTTGGCTTTTGAGGTCTTTTAGCCTTCTTCACTTTATTGACAGGATCTATTTAAATGATCTCTTGATTCCGGGTTTGGATAGCTTTTAACGAGTGAAATTACCATCTGAAAACTGCACTTTGTGCTTACTCTGGTTGTCTTTGTATAATATTCACGCTTTACTGATCTGAGATATTTAAGTTTAACAAATATCCAAACAACTAAGAAATCAGGAAGGGGGTAAATTCTTTTTGATGACACTGTAAGTATATGTACAATACATTAATGGTAAATAAATACAGAAGTCCTTTGGATATGTTGAGTTTCCTACCTGTGGTGTAAGGCTCACTGTTGTTCTGACCGCAGTTCTTCATTTTGACAGGCGACAGGCAGAGGGGCTTGACCACCTTGTGAGTGCCCTCACACCAGTATGAGGTGCAGAGAGCCAGGATGGAGAGGGCCAGAGCCAAAGAGGTCAAGGTGAGGGAGAGCAGGGAGCGAGAGCGACGGGACATGCGTTCCAGCATGGCCACGCGGGAGAAGATGGAGGTACGGGTGGGGTCAGAAAGAGAGAGAGGAAGGTCAAAGTGAGATAAACAGGGGGCAGAACAGGACAAGGCACATGGGAATAGCAGGACAGAAGGTATGAAAACAGCCACAGATGGAGCTGAGAGGGTGGGACAGATGCTTTGTGGGGGTTTTAAGAGGTTATGGGCGGCCAGGTTTAAAAAGAAAACAAATAAAAACGTGATGTAACAGTAAAGAAAGAAGATAAGAAAACAGATGAGGAACGATACTGTAAAGTCAGTGGGATTAACAGAAAGGAAGATAAAGAAAGAGAGAGAGCAGGGAGCACGACAAGATGCTCTGATGTTGATACACGTGGGAAAGAGGGACAGAAGGAATGAAAAAATGAACAAGAGGAGATTTAGGTGGATGATTTGGGCACAGTGGGAGAGAACCAAGGGATTCCAGGATATTACTCTTTGTTGCCCTGACTTCTTCAGTATGAGGAGCTATTGATTCCTGTGGGAACAGATACAGACATGCATCCTCTGAAATCAACACTCAAAGCCCCCTTTTTTCTGTATTAGATCAATTCAGCTGTATCAAAAAAGCATTTACAAATATCAGAATTTTTTGATAAAACTTGTACATCGAAAGAGGACATCAAATACATTCCTGAACTTAATACTTTGCAAAAAAAAGTTAAATGAAATTGTGAGCAAGTGAGCATAAAAAAGAAAACAGAGGCTAAAAGGAAAGTGCCCATATAATGAAATCTAGCTTTACACTGTCAATCACTGCCTGAAGTCACATAAGTCCTCCAGCTGTTTAAAGGCGGGTTGTGGAAGGCTGAGTAATGTGTACTTTCCTGTGACCCCGGCTAACATCTCCGTGCTTCCTGATTAACACACTCAGCCCCGAGCCTGCCGCTCATTATGAACTGTGGGCCTTAAGTGGAAGGCCCGATGTAGGGGAGCAAAACACTAGATTACTTTTTTGATGAAATTATAGATAAGCCAGAGATCTAAATGAAATTTTTTACACGTAATCCCTGGAAATCTGCTTTAATCTGTTTTTGTTAGGTGTGTTTTAGTGTGAAGTACACTTTGACCATGTCTGCTGCCAATCTTTCTCTCATGCAATGTCCCCCTGTCAGCTCAAAGCCCCTGAAACACAACACAGATTAAATCAGGTGTATTTTGCACATCACTCATCCCTTAGCATGGTTTCTGTCATCTGTACTGCTGAAAATAAAACTCCATCAGTATGGTAATATGCTTAATGACCAGTGGAGCGTTACTGAGGCAGTTAAAGCCAATGCTCAGCAGAGATAAGGCTTTCCTAAATACTTGCATTGCATTTACTCTCAGATGTACATTATGTCCTTTCAGAAGTGCATGTTTTAGGCACTGTTCATTTAGATTACCGCTCAGTGCGTCACACCATCACAGAGATGTCAGTTTAATTAATTCAGCACTGAAACAATTACCCCACAAAACACCTTGATAATCTACATGAAAGTCTACCTCTGCATATTACTGATGGTTTAACAGCAACCAGTGACCAAGTATTGATATTTATAAGATAATGTTTGAAATGGTTACTCTTAGCATGAACCTTACCATGTCGACTGTTGCTAAGACAATAAATATTTTCAGCCTTTACACGTCAGTAACTAGCTGATGCATCATTTCCCAGTTTGCTCAACTTTTGCAGACGTCGGTCCAAAATAAGTTCAGTTTTCATTCATGAATGACAAATTTAATTGAACACTCAGTGTAATAACGAGGTTTTTTTGGTATGTTTAAATATTAGAGAAATTATGTTTTTGCAAATGCTGATGAAGAATCCACAAATGACTTCAGAACAAATTATTTTTAAATAATTAAAATACCTACCAGACTTTGTTCTCGCCCTCTGTAGTCTTTCATGTCCATCATGAAGTAACTACCATGGTAAAACATATTTCACTGCCTTTCACTGCCACTCTAGTGTGGTTTTTCTCTGCCTTCTTCATAAGCCCTTAATCAAAAAGCTCCTTCACAACTTTAGTTCAGCTGCTCCATCTTGAATACCCTCTCTGTTGCTACTCTCTTCATCTTTTCTCTGTGCGTCAGTTTTCCTCCTCCAGTATGAGCATCAGTGGCCCTTACCTCTCCAGCTGCAAGCCCCGTGTAATCCTCCTGCGATGGAGATGCGAACCGATGGAGTGACTGCATGTCTCTCTCCAAGCCACTCTACTCCCTTTACTGTCTTTCTTGGGAATTTATGACACAAACCCATCCTGAATCATGTAATCCCTCTAAGTCCATCTGTTACTATAGTGCCCCCTCTCTTCCTGTGTCTGTCCCTTTTCAGCGGTGGCCTTCTCTAACCCTCCCTAAACTTTAATCAGCAGTTTAAGTTCCACTGCATTACAGCTCTATTTTATTTTTTTATTAACATTATAGTACCTTATATACATTTCCCCAGATAAGCAACAGCACAAAAAACAAAAACAGTGTCAAGACTTTATGATGTGTCACAATAATTTATTTACAGTGTATTTACAAAAAAACCTGTAAGACAGTAAACGGCAAAGGGGAAAAACAACACTGTGTTGTCATGTTTGTGAAGTTAAGGATGGGGATAGGAGGGAAAATGTACTTGTAGAAAGCAGCTAACCCCAGGCTTGAGATTTACAATAATGTAGAACCAGCTTGCCATCACTTCCAAAACACTGAAAGACAAAGAGGAAGACAAAAAGATAGGAATACAGACGTTAGAGTTAAACTGTCACACACGGGAGTGAGCTGTCAACAAAGTCTAAAATCAGTGTTAACTGCTGTTATGACATCAGAAAGGACCTTTTAACTAGATATTGATCTGTCAGTGAGAGCAGAGAGGTGATCGGCTAACCACTGATCTAGACTTGGACGTTTTTACTGTTACTTGTTAAGACATTTACCAGTGGTCAAGGATTTAAGATTATGTCACAGAAAACTTGTCTCTTATTGCACCCTCTGCTGGTAGAAGCTCTGCATGACCTGTCCAGTCACACAGGCTGAACTTGCAGATACAGTTAGGTCTATAAGTTTTATACATTTTTGGACATTGACTGTTTTCTCCCCTCTGTTAATTTTGCATCTATACTCCACCACAGTGGATTTTAAATCAAGAAAACAAGATGTGATTGAAGTGCAGATGTCCAGCTTTAGTTTAAGGGGTTCAACAGAAGTTTTTATTAACTGCTTAGGAATGACAATGATTTTTATACAAAGACTTCACGAGTAGTCACCAGGTGAGGCACGTTCCCTTGTTACTTAAAGACAAATTAAGTAGATAAAGGATCTGGAGTTATTTCCAAGTGTTGAACATGCATTTGGCAGCTTTTCACTGGAACTCTCGATACGATGTCCAAACAGTAGTTCATGCAAGTAAAGGAAACCATCATTAGGCTGGAAAAACAAAGTAATGCTGTCAGAGAGACAGCAAAAAATTTAGAAGTGGCTAAGTTAACAATCTGGCTCATTCTTTAAAAAGGAGGAATCCACTGGTCAGGCAACACCAAAGGGCCTGAAAAAACACAGACAACAACTGAAGTGGATAAAGCCGTAGCATTGTCCAGGTCCACAAGCAGGAGACAGTTTTATGAATAGAAATGTAGAGGCTTTACAATAACATGTAAACCACTCAAGAACAAGAAGGTCTGATTAGATTCATTTGTATCAGAACAATGGGAAGAGAAAGTATGGAGAAGGAAAGAACAGCTCACGAAGCATATGGCATTATCTGGTGGAGGAAATGCCAGTGGAGGCTGGTCACTGGTGTTTACTGATGATGTCACTGCTGGTAGAAGGAGCAGGACGAATTGTGAAGTGTGCAGGGTTATACTCTCTGCTCAGAGTCAGCTAAATGTTTCAAAACTGTGCAGACAGCACTTCATAGTCCAAATGGATAATGACCCAAAACGTACTGCAAAAGCGACTCAAGAATTTCTCACGGCAAAGAAATGAGATATACTTCAATAGCCAAGTCAGTCGCCTCATGTCAACCTGATATAGCAGATTTTCAGTTATTAGTTGTGGCGAGAACCACAATGAAGCAGCAACTGGCTGCAGTAAAGGTCGAAACGCTTAAGAGAGGAAACGCAGAATTTAGTGAGGTCTCTGACTACAAAGGATTTTCATTCACTTATTAAAAACAATACTTATATTTAAAATGATGTTCATTTGTCCAATTAATTTTGCGCCATTGAAAATGGATTCTGTATTAAAAAAACAACCAAAAGAAAAACAAAAAAACTCTTGAGTTAAAGCTGAAAGTCTGCACTTTAGTCATATTTTGATTGTTTGAGTTAAAAATTAATTAAGCTGATGTACAGAGGCAAAAAAGTGTCCAAAGAAGTTTGGACCCAGCTAAATACTTACCTAACACTAGTGCTACTGATGTAATATTTCAGTGAAGACCAACTTACTACTCCAGTATAGCAAAGGTGATTTTGTTGTAGCCATCTAATAAATTAATCTCAGCAAAATGTGTGACACCAAGCAAAAACTGTCAAGGTCACTGACACAGAAATAAATGCCCTCCTTTTTCCATACAGATTTTTGGCCATATCTCGGTCTATAACTGCAGACTGTGCTCTGTTAAATTAATGAAACAACAGGGAACATAATGTTGTTGATAAACTGTATGTCTGTGTGTGCTGTCACATTTAAAACTGTACATATACTCACATCAAAGAGGACCCCTACTTCTTGATCCGGTGAGGGGGCAAAAGACTGGTTAACATAGATGAACTGAGGAAAAAAAAAAAAGATTTCGTTTTCACAATGGCTTTTTAAATCATGTCTATTATAAGACTTCAGAAATTAACAAGCTGGTAGAAAAATTTCATGCTTACTAGTTGTTCATTGGCATCAAGCTTGAGGAAGCGAGATATGAATTGTGAAAGAGACTGTACTGTTCTCCCCCTGTCCACTGCCCACTTCTTTGTTTTCATTATAGGAGTGTCTCCCACTGCCTTCAACAGCACATCGACTATAAAAATGAAGAAAACAAAACTGAAAGTTATTCGGCAGTGTTGCAACACCGACTGGCACAGGCAAATCTCAACTTGAATTTACAGTGGAATTTCTGGAGAGGTGCAGTCACTGATGCATAGCCACTACACTATACTATACCATACCATAGTGGAAAAACAAAAAAATACTGTAAAGGCAAACCCTCATCCCAAGTAAACATCCAACTAAGCCAGTGCTGCACAGAGTTCAAAAATGTTACTGTATTATTTTCCCCCAATAGTGTTTTGGTGAAATATCAAACACTCCCCTGTGGAAATTTTAATTTCATATTGCTCTAGGTGTTGTTGTTTTTTGTGATGTGTTTAATGTGGAATGTGCATAATAACCCCCTTTAACTTCTTGTCTTCGTGTGCTTTGACATCAGCTTTTCTGAAGGGCAGAAAAAAAAAACATTGCCTAAGCTTAAACATAACCTCTACTAATAATGTAAACAACATTCAACACCCAGAGGTAATTCAATTACTAAAATCTAGTTTTAAGTTACTACGACCTCATTTATTTGTTTCATTAAATTTTAGGCAGGGTATTGCAAGATTGAAATTAGATGTCTGGCTACATACAGACTAAGCTGTCTCTTTACCTCATTTTAATTTACGGGGTTTCATTAAATTTCTGTTGTGGTATCTGGGCAACATAGTCCTGCAAAACTATGCAGGTTAAGTGAGTTATTAATCCCCTTTTCTTTACTCTTGAATGTTTCCAGTGCAGTAGGTCTCAAAAATGAAAAATATGCATATATTTAACAGCATTATTTCCTTAGTTATAATTAATATAACATCTGCAAACTCCAAATTTTGTTCATTAGACTATCTACTCATATTTCGGGTCAATCCAGCAGGAAAGTTGAAGGAAAGTAGCATTTTCTTTATTTTTGTGACTAAGAGAAGTTCATGTTAAAAACTATTATACTCTTTTTATTTTGCATTATTTGGAATGCAGCTATATATCATTCAAAAATAGTTGCTATGTCTCTTTTATTACTTATTATTATTACTTTCATTAGCATGTTCTTACTATGGAACGTTGAACTGCTTGAATTGTTTGGTGTAAAAAAGGAAATATTCAGACCTTTTTAGATCAGTCCCAAATTACAGATCTTGACTCATTTTTATGGTAAGAGAGGCCAGTGAAAACATCTGGCTTATCTTTTATAGTTTTTCCATGTTCAAACATCGCCTAAGATTTCACAGAGAGTATCCTGGGAGTGGATTGAAAGACAATTTATTAAAACAAATATATCTTTACAAGTACTTGATTTATGAAGCTAATATTTTAACAGCAATGATTTGTATATATATGAAAACTTTGGAGCTTAATATTTTTAGGCAGAATTGAGACAGTTGAACAGCAAATGTAAAACAAAATATGAATTGAGATGGAATGTTCTATTTTTAGTGGTATGTTCAAAGTAATCGCACATCGGGAGCTAACAGAAAAAGTTATGTTTTTAGAGGTATAATGTGATATCAATCTTTCAAAGCCTTTTAATTTCAGTAGTAGCTGCTGTTATTCCTTTTGCAGTCCAGGACTTGATTCTATAAACTGTTTTATTAGGTTTAAACTCACAGTCGTAGGCACACCGTGCGAGTTTTATGTATTCTAGTTTATGTTCTCTTCTTAACATATCCCAGATTTTCAGCAGAGCCTCGATCCATGGATTTTGTGACATTTTAAGAGTTTTGAGCCAAGTGTAGCTCCTTAAGATCCTTGTTATATTTGCACGCATGATATGTTGCTATTGAGACGACTGGTTAGTATATTTAATCAAATATGGCAAAACAGAGACTTTCTGTGAACTATGTAACACGAGAATACGAAATATCTGTAATGTTTATTAGCATTAGCTTCAGCTATTCCCCAAATCGGCAGTACCACTTGCTAGAAGACGACGTGCTTATTGGTTGAAGAGAGAACATGCTTCCACCCTAGTGGCCGACTTTCACTGTCAATCATCTTGTACGTCACACATCCGGATGTGTTTTCAATAGCATTAGCAACAGTCATCAGAAACACAATTGTTTTCCCGTAACTGAGAAGTTATTTTTCGCTCTCTTACTTTTCTTCTTCTCGTCATTTGTCGTCGAGTCGTCAGACGGCGGCTGTGTTTCTTCTTTCTGCGTTTCTGTTGGGGACTCTGCTGTGTCAGACATCTTCGGTTCACCCTCCGGGTTACTTTATGGTTTCCAGCCACCTCAACCTTTGCTTTGCAGCGACGGCTATTGGCGTAAAAGAAGCGTCGATCACTACAACTCGCAATACTATTGGTCAATATTGGCACACAGGAAGGCAGCACCTGTAAAAGAAGCCGAAGTTGAACTTCGTGGTCTTCTTAGCTTCGTGCAAGGTTAGTTTTTATTTTTTACATCTGACTATAAATGCGAATATATTACCTCGTTAATAACAAATTTATTTATTTATTTATTATTAGTTAATATGATTACACATACGCCGTTTTGTCTGCAATATTGAATGCGGTCGTTCTTTTTTCTATTGCAAGTAAAACATGTAAATATTTTGTTTGGTTTACACAGGCGACGTCATATGGGAAATAATACTTAACCTGACAGTTAAAGTTTCTGCAGTCCCCTTCAGCCTGTTACCCACTACTCTCTACCTCACCTTTGGACTATTAAAGCAACAAGAGTAAGTGACATTTCTCATGCTTTAATTCGCTAAAACGAGCCATGATCTTAGCAAATTCCTTTGAGTCTAGCTGTCTTTGAGTTGTCAATGGTTCCTTTGTTATCAAAACAGTGCAATGCCAGAGAAGGAAATAATGTCCTACAAGGAAGAAAATGCACCATTTTAGACTGTTGCTCACAGGTTAGCTAGAGTTTAAGATTGTCCAAATAATGGTTAAAGACAGCAACAAGCAGCTGTAGCACAAACTTGCTACAGTTGTAAGCTGTAAAACTTATAAAGTTTCACCTTTATAAATTTGACTTCAAATTTCTCTGATGATAGTACAAGATGACATTAAATCTACCTGAATGCCTTCGTTGTTTTCTGTGACCTTGCTCTTGTAGTGGCGAACATTGGCAGGCTCTCCACCAAGGATGCAGTGCTTTTCCTGTGCGACATGCAGGAGAAGTTTAGACCCAACATCTTCCAGTTCACCAACATTGTCAGCAATGCAGCCAGGCTGCTCCAGGTTGGTTCTCCTCATCAGCACAGTTGTCGAGGATGAATAATTTTGACAGTCTGAATCAGATTTGCCGGGTTTCTCCTCTCCTCTGACAGGCCAGTCGTATCCTGGGCATCCCCCCCATTTTGACAGAGCAATATCCTAAAGGTCTCGGGCCCACAGTACCGGAGCTGGGAGCTGAGGACCTAAAGGCCCATGCTAAAACTTCATTCACCATGATGATAGAGGAGGTGCAGAAGGAGCTGGAGGCCCTGGGGAACCCCAAACAAGCCATACTGTGTGGAATAGAGGCTCACGCCTGTATCGCTGTAAGACACAAATGTGATTCAGCATCTGCGCCGTTAAAACGATACAAAATCATTCCATTGACTTGGGTATTTTGAATAGAGTGACGTTCAGTGTCTGTCATTCTAAGCATACAATTATTCAATGAGGCACCATCTCTTTCATATTTTTCAAATGTAAATTTTATATGCGAAGCATAGTTGTAGTTATCAGGAGACAATTATATGGAGACAGTAGTCTTCAACTGGCTTCTCTAACATGCACAAACAATGCATGTCAGATCAGTATGTGTCTTATCAGTCGTTCCACGAAAGAAGCAACAAGCAGTTTATCTGTGACCCGCAGAAATGACATAAATATAATAATATAAGGTGCACTTGGATGCAAGCATTTATCCTATATTGTGTCTTCATACTGTAGGCTGTTGCATTTTAAAATCACAAAAACAGAGTGGTGTAAGTAATGATGTTAGATGGTCATTAATTTATTACACTGTCATTAAGTAACATAAATATGTAATTTTGTAACACTGTTCAACTAGCTTTGCAATTTTAGTTCAACAAAACTTTCCTCCTTGTCTTTTGCTCAGTGCACAGCTTTTGATCTGCTCGAGAAGGGGATAGAGGTTCATATTGTAGCTGACGCCGTGTCATCCAGAAGGTATCGGTGTATTTGAACAGTATTTTTTCATTGCAGTAAGAGATATCACACACACACACGGAATGAGTGTGCCTTGGGGAAGTTACATGTGCACTTTACTACTAACGTTTTCACTTCCCTCCTCAGCCAAACGGATCGTTTGTTTGCTCTGTCACGACTGAAGCAGAGTGGAGCGTACCTCACCACCACAGAGGCCGTTCTGCTGCAGCTGGTTCAAGATGCCAAACACCCCAACTTCAAGGAGGTACCTGCTACAGATGCTTCCTGTCGCCCTCCTGACTCAGTATCGTTTAGTTTAGTTTATTCAGTCGTCACATATTAAATACTCTAAAATAGACACTGAACAGGCTCGAGCAGGAGCAATGCCTATCAGTGCCAAGCTGACATTAATATTATCAACACTGCCCTCAAAAAAGAAGAAATATGTAAAGACAAATAACACCAAAATCACTCGTACATGTAAACCCCCTAAAGGAAACCCAGATAAACCACAAAAAATGAGCAAAATATGTTTATATTGTTATTATTAAAGTAATTACACAATAACTACAATATTAACACAATATCCTTCAGTGTTTGTTTTTTTTTTATCTTTTTCTTTGGTGAGAAATAAAAAAGGAAATACACCTCAATCTGTTGCCAGTAAACCTAATTAGTTGCAAAATGTTCCTCCAGCTGTTTCTATTCCAACCCTTTTGTTTTCCCCCATCCCAACTTTGTGGAGATGGTTTGCTGTCATCAAATTCAAAATGACTTTATTGTTTTCCTTGCAATGATACAGCATGCCAGTTTAAATGTTTGATGATTTCTATGCTCAGACATGCATGAGATGATGTTTTGACATTCAGGGGCTGAATACAAAAAGGGTAAATTAAAACAGAGCTAAACATTAAAGTCACACAAAAACAGACAAAAACACAAACAAAAACCAGGTGCAACACAAACGGTCCATGCACGCTCTCCCTCTCTCTCTCTCACACACACACACACACAGTAAGCTGTTGTGAGTAGTAATAATTTGCGACTTATCCCTACTGACCCTTTGTTGTAAAGGGTGCAGCAATCAGACCACTTATGACACCTGTTTTTGCGTGTGTGAACATGCCAAAATTTATATCATTACATCACTAACCCATGTTGTAAACTGTGTTGACAGATCCAGAAGCTTCTGGCGCATCCGTCTCCTGACACCGGCCTTCTCGCTTTCTTCAGCGCTCTGTAAAGAGACCCATGTCCTGTCAATGTGTCCCACTGTAAAGAGCTGTACCAATAAAGCGATGTTGTTACTTTAAATCTGCTCTGTGTGTGTTTGTGTATCTGATTCAAACCCTTGTACCTTGCATAACAGCGTGAGAGCTTGGACTTGTCTTAGTGGAAAATTCAGGTGCATTATCTGTAACCAGAACCTGACAGGCAGAGAAAAGGCTGGTGAAAGAGTAAAGAGGTGGAACCAGCTCCCAGAGGCGGTGCATAGAGTGATATCACGCAGGAGGAGGAGTGAGTGACGTCATTCTGGTAAACCAGAAAGGGAGGGGAAGCAGAGAGAGGGAGGGAGAGAAAAAGGAAGCTGTCGGATAAGTTTTTTTTTGTGTATATTTCTCCAAAGTTACACAAACTTTCACTAGCCGAAGGTATGACTGCAGCCCTGCGGGGACCGACATGCTGAGGAGAGAGACCTGAAGGAGAGGACGGACAGCAGTTTGTTAGCAGCTGTGCACAGCTGATGACAACATAAGCCACACTTGTGAAGGCCTTGGGCCTCGAGTGACCATAGAGAGGTAAGCAAGTCACTCTTCCTTCTCAGAAAGTAACAAGTAGTTGGAATTGGCACACGTATATGCACCTATAGTCATGCTATGGCTTTGCTTGTGAGTGGAAAGTTTCCCGAGCAGCACAAAGTGTCTTCTGTCTGAACTTACTGGTGTGTAATAGACGCTAGTTGGGAAGTACAGGAACAGGACGGCTGACACAGTTACAGGCAGAGGGAAATCCTCTGTGGGAGTGCTCAGTGTTTTGACTGCCTACTATAGTCAGAGTAAACAAAAAGTAAAAAGACGTGCTGATCCAGTACTTTCTCTTCTGATCCTTCAGACCCTGGACGGAGAAAAAAAAAACAAACTAAAACTGAAAAATGTCCTCTGACTTGGACTCCAGTCTTACCAGTATTGACTGGTTGCCCCAACTGGGAATCAGCAGTCTGCGCTCTGGGAAAGAGAGAGGAGGAGGAGGAGGGGAGAAGGACAAGAAAAAAGACAGAGGGAGGGAGAAAGGAGACTTTCTACCCTCAGTGCCGGACCCCTCCCCTTCTAACTGTAAAGGGAAACCCCCTCACAGCTATGCCACTCTGATCGCCATGGCAATAGCCGCTGCACCTGAGAGGAAACTGAGTTTAAATGACATTTACACCTGGATCAGTGACACTTTCCCCTACTACAGCCGGGCGGGCCGCGGATGGAAAGTAAGCTATAGCATATTATCAGTGTGGGCGAGCAGTAATAATATGTCACTAAAGTGTAGTCAGTGTAACATCTACTTTACTGGACGTTCCTGACACATGTCATTCCCTACAGAATTCCATTCGACACAATCTGTCCCTTAATAAATGCTTCAGGAAAGTTCCTCGACCGCAGAACGACCCTGGCAAGGTGAGTTACTTCTACCTACTTTTGGAGTTTTCATCATATGAGATTGATGACTATTTAAAAGAGCATGAGTTCACAAACCTGTGGTGTCTTTCCAGGGTTCCTATTGGACAATGGATGGACCTTCGGACGGACATCAAGTGAGGGCACCTAAACGTCCCTATCCTGAAGAGGACGAGGAGAGAGAGGATGTATGTTTTTGTTTTTTTTGTGACAAACCTTTATTGTCCAGCTGTCAAATACATAGAGGTTTAATGAGACCACATAAAGTGCAAACACAGATGTAAATTAATTAATGCTTAAAACTCTTAACCAAACCTCAAGCATGTGGCAGATTATTAAAACTGCCACATTTTTCTAATTATGCCATTATTTGCAATGTGTGAGAACATTAAGATGGACTAAGATAACAGTTTTGGTATGGCTACGTCCTATGAAAGGAAGTGTACCAATGAAATTAGCCCAATAAGGCAGGCTCACCTGTGCTTCCCCGAGTCTTTAAAGGTAAAATGAGAGGCAGAGCCTTCAGCTGCCGGGCCCCTCCCCAGTGGAACCAACTCCCAGTTTAGATTTAGGAGACAGACAGCATCTCTAGTTTTAAGATTAGACTGAAAACTTTCCTTTTTGATAAAAGCTGAGAGCTAAAAGGGAGGTTTTTTTGAAAGGAGGGAATTTTTGGCTGTAGTGGAGATGCTCAGTCTTATTTAATATTTACTGTATATATTAGCCTGCAGGATATTGACAACTTTTTTTTTGTTGCTGTTGAAAGTATTTATACTGTGCTGTTACAGGTTCCTCAACTGCAGGAACTAAAATCAGAGACAGGGCTCTCTCCTCATCAGCCTCAATCAGCTTCCCACACAGACCAACAGTTCTTTAACTCAGAGTCACTCGGAGCCATCCAGCAGCAGTCACCCCAGTCTGCCTCCCTCTCTCCTCCCCCATGCAAAGTACAGTCACTTTCTCACTACTTTTATAAGGTTTACTTTTAATTAAACATCACCCTGCTCTCCATAACACCTTATTCTTATCTTTACAGCAACCATCTCCCTACATGCCCACCTCTGTCTCCAGTCTCCCTGTCCCTCATCCATCCGTCTCGCCATCAGCGGTGCTCCCACCTGCAGCCCCTATGTCATCCATCACTTCTTTCCCACCTTCACACCCACCTGGCCCCACTTTCTCCATCTCCCCTGCTTCTACTACACCTCTGGCTCCTGCCAACATGTCTACAGCGTCTCCAGCTGCTCCCTCCTTCTCTGACGCTGCGCTGTCTTTTCCTGTGACTTCAGACCCCGTGTCTGTTCCCGCTTTCTCCTGCGCGCCTGATCTGACAGCTGTTCCCATTTGCACCGTCTCGGGACCCAATCACTCATCCGAACTGACCGTCCTATCATCAGCCGTCGCCCCTCCCGTCGTTTCAGTAAACCCCCCTACTGATCCCTTGCTGCGCTTCACCTTCGACGAGCTCAACTTACCTGATCTGTATGCGTCTTTCAAGTCTCTGTTCAGGACAGTGCGCGAGAGGGGAGGCTCGCAGTGTAAGTGGCATGTGTGCATCTGTGTTTTGACTCTGTACAGTTTAGATTCTGCATAGATGGATTGAAGGAATTGCTTCTTTTCTTTCCAGCGGATATAGTTCCTCTGGCGATCCCAAATAATGACACTACCCCACTTCACACTCCAACTCTGCTACCCATGTCCCCCCATCCTGCATCCGCACAAATTGCACCACCTGCATCGGCTGCACCAGCTGCACATCCTGCCGAGACTGAGCGCATTTCACAATTAAGTAAGTCTCATGTGACTTTCTCAAACCAGAAATGCATAAACTGTATAAAAGTTCAATGCTTCTAAAGTTGCCTTCTTGCCTTCCACTTATAGCGGTGCCGGCTGACTGGTTCAGTAACCCCGATTCTCTGAAGGAGAGTGTCCGCATTGCCAGCAACTTAGACTGGGCAAACATAGACCTCACTGGTCACCCAGGTCTGTTTTGTTCTTGTTTAAATAGGCACATTAAACCATCATCAGGGTTCATAGGTCTGTGAAGTTTAGAGTCGTGAGGACAGGGGTAAAAATGTTTAATCAGCCAGTTAATAGAGTGATTGGAATTCAGCTGTGAGTCATTTTGATCATTAATTCATCATTTAATTTAATTATTATTATGATTTATTTTGTCTTTTCTGGTTTCACCTTTATCTTTGTCACATATAACACTGAAGTATTTCGTTTTGTATTTTGGACTGATGGCCACATAAAGTGAGCAGTTAGAAGATTTCATCACGGCCTGTAAAAAGGAGATTAGGCAATTTTTCACAAATGATCAGCTGATTAGTAAAAGTAATTAATGCCCTAAATTACAGTCCTCTTTCACTGCGACCATTTGACATGAAATTTCTGTGCTATGTGCATTGGCGGGAAGACAAAAGAGTGGATAGAGTCCTCGGAAAAACAATGTACACATTAATAACTTCCATAGGATAAATATCATCCCTACACTTTTAATCAAATGCACTTGATTAACTGATCGTAATCAAACATTTTGGAATTTTGTTTGTCTGAATCATTCAGACAATCTCACAAACTTCCAAGAAGTCGACGTCCCAGCAAATCCCCCCCCCAGGGGGAAGACTCAAGAACTCTGAGAACTACATCTCAGGCTCTACAGGCCTCAGGATGTTAAATGTTAAAGTTCACGGCTGTAAAATCTGAAAAACACTGAACAAGTATGGCTTGTTTAGAAGAGCTGCCAGGAGAAAGACTCTTCCCTCTAAAAAGAACATGACAACGCAGCTTATGAATGAAGAACCAAGGTTCAGTCAGACCTCAACGTGACTAAAAGGCTGTTTCATGTTAAATGGTTGCTGTGAAAAATGGCTGTCTGCAGACTGTGTGCAAGTTATTATTAAGCCAAGAAATAAGAGTTGTAATAGCTATATTCCTCCAGTGTTTTTATTGTCATTTGGGCGGCCTGACCCTTTAGAAGTTAGACGAGCATATCATGCACACTAAACAATCAATCCAATCCAGTGAAAGCTTTGCTGTATTTTGTAAAGAAAGGCCTGTGATGTTTCATATTATTCTTAAAAAGCCACAGACTGGACCTTCGTGCTCTGATCTGCTGCTTCATTTTATATTTCCAGACCTTGTTCAGAGCATGAGACAGGCAGAGCTCTGCGACTGGGCTCTGGACCCGGCGGTCTTCACTTCCCTCTGTGACTCTCTGAACCGCTTCTTCACTCAGAAAGGCATGATCACCCCTGGGAATAACTCCCCTGTAACCCCTGGTGCCCCTCAACCCTTACCAGCCTTTAACTTCAACCCACCCCCTACCCTCTCCAGCCTCACTCAGCCCTCACCCCTTCCCTACTCTCCAGTAGCTGCCAATGGTGCACAGCCACCGCGGCGGGCTCTGCCCATGCAGGGACCAGGTCTTCAGCGACCACAGCTAACACAGCCTGCAAGCACAGCCGGTGAGACCTGGACTTAAAAACACATTTTCTTCTTTACTTTTATGAAATAAGACAGGATGGGTTCATATTTTTCCCCAAGCCTGTTTTAGAATAATATTCCAGATCAATGACATGTTTGTGCTAAGAGAGCTATTTATGGAAACACTGAATTAAAAACAGTTTTTCTCCTAAGATTGAACAGAAATTGTCATAAATCTGGACAGCAGGTTTTGTCTGTTTAAAAGAAGTTGTTTAGATAGAAAAACATGATTTGACATTCTCTCACTTCCCTCTCGTTATATACTCAGTCCATGTGTCCTCTTTTTTTTTTTCCTTCTCAGCTGGGATTCATCCTCAGCCGATGACGCCACGACAGCGTCCCCCACTAAAGAATCTGCACAGCAACAGTGAGGAGATCCAGGACGACTTTGACTGGGACTCTCTGATTGTTTGACCCTCTCGTTCTGTGTGGAAACCCCAAAATGTTTTAGAGAAAATACTCTATTCTTTGCAGAAGCTGTCTCACTCTGTTGTACATGTTTAAAGCTTCTCTGACAGCAAGTCTGGGATCGAGTTTGTCACATATGACTGAATGCCCCCCCACCCCCCCGAGGTTCAAATAGTTCTTTTTTCAATATTACTCAAATTTCATATGCTGTAATACTGTTTGTTTAGCATATCCTATGTAGGTAGTTGGGAGGCTGGTGTCTATTGGATTGTAAAATACAGAACTGTGTAAAAGTCTTGAGCCTCACCTCATCTCTTTATATTTTTCTTCCAAGGAGCCAGACTTTTGTAAAAGTGCTCCTCAGCAATAGTTCTCCAAGATTTCTGAAGGTCTTTCAGCATTTTACTTTGGACATTGGCTTTCTTTTAATAACTCATTTTTAGCTAAGTCCTTGTTCCTGACTATTTTCAGACAAATGTTTTGTTCGTTTGTTTTTGGTTTAGCTACTTAACACTGACCTTTAAATCATTAAAAAGGCACCAAACTCAAGGGATGAACCAGTGTGGTCTACATATAACTTATAAAGAACTCAATTTAAGTTGCATCTTTAGGCTCTTTGTTACTTGCTGCCTGTAACAGCTATTTTCTGATAACTTGCCATATCTCTGCATGATGTGTTCTTAAAGAAATCTAAGGAAACTGGACAAAAGAAGGAAGTAGCGAGCCTAAAAAAAAAAAATCTTCCAGCAGCAGATGGTATTTAAAAGTCATATCCTTAAGAACCAGGAGAAAATCCAGCAAAGAGCTGACACAGAGATACAGCTGACTTCAGTTGATCCATCCAAGAAGCCTGGACACCTGTTCAATAAAAGCCTCAGCTGAAATGGCCTCAGTGGAGGGGAGGCTGCCAAGAAGCCATTCTTACTGAAGAGAAATGGTATACCAAATTATACAAGAATAGGACTAAAAATTAGTTGCAACAGGTCTTTCGGAGTGATGAACCCACATTTCAAATCTTTCATTTCAATTATATATAAAGAGGTACATACAATTATAAACAGAGGTCGTTAGGAGAGTGGTACAACGAGTGTCTACAGCTGTCTTTAAAACACGGTAGAGGTGCCATCATTGTTTGGGGCAGAATCGCAGTCTTGGTATTAAGAGCTTGTCAAAATGTTAGATTCACCATGCAGTACAAACTGGAAAGCATCTTTATATGTCAACATAACACTGATCCCAAACACGATACATATGCTTTCAAAGCATACCTGGATGGAAAAAAAAAAAAAACCCAGTGGAACCAATGGAACGCTGTCAATCATGGATTGGCCTGCCCAGAGCCCGGACCTCAATATTACTAAAGCAGTGTGGGATCAGAGAATGGAACAAAAGGCAACCAACATTCAAACAAGAGCTTTGAATGTCCTTCAAGAAGCCTGGAGAACTATTCCTGAAGACTACTTAAAGAAATTTAAAGAACTAAGAAGAATGCGCCGTAACAGATTTCAGACTGTGTCGAAGAATAGAGGTGGTCACAGCAAATATTCACTTTCAAGCTTGTTGTACAAACTCAGTTTTTGCCTTATATTCTGCATTTCTTTGTATGTTTCAATGTTTCAATAAATTAATCATTTCCCATCTTCCTACTCAAATAATGAAACGAGGTGTGACTCCAGAGTTTTGCACACTGCTGTATATAAACATCCACCAGTCAATTTGTTTCAGTCACATTACTGGAAGAACGAAAAAGCAAAAGACACATTTCGTGTTTTTGTTTTATTTCATAAATTTCTTCTGATTTTTTTCCATTTTACTTTTCAAATGTGAATGTTCACAGTCAACACCACACAAAATTCCACCTTACCCGATAAAAGAGATATTCTTCTTGTTGATATAAAATAACAATAAATTCATCAAACTAAATTAAAAGAACAGCATGAAAAGCATATTGTCGAGTCCCAGTTTTATCTCCTTTCATTCGCTGAAGTAATTGTCTTTTTTTGTTTGTTTCTTTTTTTTAAAGAAGCATCGGTTGCCGTCCCTCTCCAAAGGAAAGGGGGATGAAACACAAGGACAGTGCTGCTCTGGGACACCTGCATGCCAGGAATCCCGTATGAAATGTGTGATTAAGAAAAACTGCTTTTAATTAATGAAAAGAAGAGTGCGAAATATGATTGGCAGGGAAAAAAAACAAACAAAAAAAAACAAACGTGACCCTTATAACACCTCATTTGAAATCCCCACATTACATCTTATTATTACAACTTCCAAAAGCAAAAATAATCAATGTGGTTTCTTCCTTTCTGAGTCACTGAAATGAGATCGGACACAGAAAAAAAAAAAAAAAAAAATGGAGACAGTTACTGAAACACATACACAGACATGAACATTTGCACAACTGTGTACTTGCACACTCACAAATGAGCATTTGTGTTCTCATTCGCACTTTGCTGCAAACACACACACACACACACACTCTCAACAAGCATCCCTCCCTCTCTCCCCCCATCGGATCACAGATCTCAGAGCTCTTTTTAGGTTTTCTACAGTAACCAGGAAGAAGAAGAATGGAGAAAAAAAGGCATTTGATCTAGATGGCATCATCACATGACCCTCCTTGTTTATTTGTTCCCAAAAAGTTGGAAAAAATAAATTACATTTACCATTAAATTAAAAGTGAAACAATTTGACCACATTGTGCCTGAAATGTTAATGCAAGTTGTTCAGCCCATATCTCGTCTACAGTTCATTAAAAATAGCTCTTCATGCACTCGTTTCATTTCAGTGATTCAGTGTTTGTCTTCATCCTAGAGGGAGAGAAGAGGAAGAGGCAGGTACAACAGTTTCTCTGTCCAGTTTGTTAGTGGCTATGTCTCCTCATCCTCCCTCTCTCCCAGTGCAGTAATGTTAGAATAGAGACACTACTGAAAAAGCCTCGAGGTATCACAGACTTACCTTCATTTCAAGACAGGACTGAAAGGACCAAAAATGAAAAACAAAAACAAACACATGAAGTACGATACAGAACAGAACTGAATTAAAACAAAATAAATAGATCTCTATTTCCCACCCGTAAAATAACCTGTGAAATGAAAGGACTAAATAAATGAAATAATTATTCTGAAATGAAATAATGCTTTCAAAAAGGAAAAGATGAAACATTTTTTTGATTTAGTTTTTTTTGTTTGTTTTCTTTAAATATAGAGATGTAGACATTTTTCTTTTTGGACACAAATTGCATTGGTGGGGGGGTGGGTGACTGAAGGGGGCAGCAGGTATGACAGAGGAGGCTGAAAGGTGAGCCAAGTAGTGGTGACACTTCCTCAAAGAAGAAACGGGTTGGTGCTCGTGCCCGTCGTTCCTCCACCTCCCACTGATCCTCCAGCACTCATCACCCCTCCTGGTCCTGTGGGCCCACCCAAAATTAGCTGAGGAGGTGGTGCGACTCCGGGTCCCATCAGACCTGAGCCTGGGGGTGCCATTGGGGAGAGCCCGCTGTACGGCATGCCCATGGGGCTGGGCTGCATCATGCCCAGGCCCATTCCCATTCCCGGAGCCCCCATTCCCATACTCATTGGCGCCATGCCCATTCCTGGTTGCACCATGCCCAGCATGGGATTGGGAGGCACAGGACTGGTGCGGAGGCCACTAAGGCCGAGTGAGGAGGGCTGAGGTGAGATGGAGGTCATAGGAGGAGCCACCCCAAAAGGGTTGGAGGATGCAGGTGTTGGAGAAACCCCCCTACTGGAAATGGTACTGCCCGGAGTCACTGCCATGCCAGTAGCAGGAGATGAACCTGGGACAGAAGAAACACGTACATAGATGAGTGAACTTTGTGATATATGCTAACACATTTTTAATTTAATGTTATTATTAACATTGGCACAGTTTAATGTGAAGCTGGAGGCTTAAAACATGCAGACAATCTGTTAACGTAATCTGATACCAGAATGGTTAAATTACAAATACAGCTTTCTAAAGGCTGATGGCAGCTGTCATATTTCACATGGAAGGAACAACTTGCAGCAAACAGGGGTGAGTCTAAAGGGGGGCATGGGGTGTACTAGAGCATATTAATTACAAGGCTTTCATAACATTTTTCAGATTTAAAGTGAAATGATACGAAACATTTTATCATTTAAATAACATTAATATTTTTTTTTCATAAGCCATTAAATATGCACATGAGCCATTAAACTCTGAGCCACTGAGGGTTGTTAGCTTGGTCATTAAATTATTGTTAATTTTAATTAATATCTATACCATCATAACATTATTAACAGCCTCTAAGAAGACAGAGTAAAGGTAAATTTTTATGGCTTAGTTCACATTACATATATATCTTAATTTATTTGGCTGTGATCTTTGACAATATTTGAGATTATTATATATTTTTTGCATTTAAGAAACTAAATGTGAATATGGCACGCACATACAATAAAAAGGGTTGCATTTTGTCTTCATTTTTATGACAGATGTTGTAAGAAATTAATTTTTTTACATTGCAATTTCTAAAATGGAAACCAATGAGCAGTTCATTCTGAAAGACCTGTGTTCTTTGTTATTATTTTCTGTGTTTAGTCTGTAACGATGTGTGGATTGTGATCAAGAAGTGGTTTCTTGTTATTGAATCAGAAAATGCTACAAACGTTATTTGTAAATCACAATAATGAATAAAGTCATGGAGAAAGTTTTCTCCATGTTAACCTAGAAGTTTTAAAATTTTAGGAAACATAAAAAAGCAAAACAATATTTTGGACTTCAGCCTGGGTTCTGCGTGTTGATCAGATATTATGATATTGTGAAATGTGCACGCAATAGTGAGAAAAATGCAAAAAAAAACAAAAAAAAAACTGAAGAGGCTGGAGCTGAATCAGTAAACTGATCTACCACATTAATCAGAAACCACTGTGATAATCATTTTACATCTTCATTTTGTTTTTATTTCCCTGAAACGCATATTTTATATTCATTTTTATCTTTCAAATAAAATACTCATATTTTGTTTCAGCCCCACAAAATAAAGGTCAAAATATACGCAAACATTTGCACTTTAAGTTTACATTTAAACAAATAAGTTATATATATTTTGGAGTCATTTATTAACTTAATGATTTTTTTCCTTTTTCAATGTCTGCAAATAATGTTTCCATGGCCCAGTAAAAGGTATGCCCTGAAAGGTTTCAAAGCACCATTACACAGCAGTTTTAAATAGCTCATGTTAAAGTCAGTCATTTTCCTATAAATGCTTACAAAAATTCATGAAAATTCCAGGCTCTCCCTAAATACGAGTCACAGAAATTCAGGGGGAACAAATTCATCTTTCTGGACACAAAACGTCGAGCTCATGAAGTTCAGCTGTAACTAACCTGTGTTCTGAAGGAAGGGGTTGTGTGCTGATGAGGACGAGATGGAGGGAGGCGGTGGCTGTTTGGGTTTGGGTTTCGACGGCACGAGAGAATCGAGATCCACCAGTGCTGCGTTGGGGCCCAGGAAGGACTCGGGAGTCTTCCGAACAGGAAGTGAAGAACCAAGAGAGGACAGGTCAAAGGGTACCGGTGAGCCTGTGCTGTCAGCGCCTGCTCCTGAAGATCCTAATTGCTCTGGATCTCCTAAGCGAGGTATTGAGGAGCAGAAAGAGTAAATCAGACTCAAACGCACTCATAACAGCAAAAAACAATATCCGAGTAGATACTCACACAAAGGAGGATGAAATGTTAGACAGGACAGCTGCTGAGTGCATGCATTTGGAAATTTGTGTGCAAAATATGTAAACCTGTTTACAAATTTGTGCCAGAACCTGAGCATGTGAGAGTTCATGTAGTTTTAAGTGTGAATGTACCTGTGCCGTTAGTGTGTTTGGCGGAGCCACTCCAGATGTCGGAGGTGATAGGGTCAGAGGCAGGGACAGGCCCGTCCTTTGCCCAGGGGTCTACTGGCCCCCCCGAGGAGGAAGTGCTGGGAGGCAATGGAGGACCCCAGGGGTCAGCACTTGGGGGGGTCACAGCTACAGGGGAGGGAAGGACACGCAAGGGAGGGGAGG
The DNA here is from genome assembly GCF_013358895.1 of Oreochromis aureus. Lineage (NCBI taxonomy): Eukaryota > Metazoa > Chordata > Actinopteri > Cichliformes > Cichlidae > Oreochromis > Oreochromis aureus. Next base: position 22,360,410 of record NC_052952.1, read on the forward strand.
GTTAACACAACACCTTACAGGTACAACTCACAATAAGGAGGGGACAGGAAGCTGGGCTGGGCACCAACAGTGGTGTTTCTCTCTCCTCAACCTCTCCATTGTTAACTTTCCAGGAGGGCTGATGCAACTGAAAGCCACATTACTTACTCCTAAAGCTAATCTGAAACTTATCGGAGGTAAAGGAGAGATAAGAAGCAACCTTATACATTTAAAAAAATAAATAAATAACTAAAAAAGGCATACAGAGGGCAAGAGAAGAGAAAGCTCTGGTTGAGACACAGCCACAGGCAGTCCTGAGTGAAAACAAGAGGATAAAAATTCCTGGTTTAGACACGGAGGGAGAATGGCATGCTTGCTTTCTTCATTACAAACAGAAAGCATGTATAGACGGATGAAAAGATCAGCTATGACAGCATGGTGACATGTATGAGGGGAAATGCAACCGTGGCATGAAGGGGAGAAAAAGTCTGCACATCCTCTTTCACCCACAGACAGAGACAAGGTTCTGTTTTAATCACCAGCAACGAGTACAGTCCCACCCACCTGACTGCCAACAGAGGTCAAACATGACCACGGGTCGAAGATCCTTACCTGAGCTTCCCCAGGGGTCGACGTTGTTAACTTTGTTGGATGATTCACCCCAGGGATCTGGAGGAGCAGCTATGGTGGGCGGAGCTCCCCCACCCCAAGGATCAGAGCTTGTAGGGGATGTGGGTGATGCTACCCCCCATGGATCTGTGGTGGCTGTGCCCCATGGGCCCGAGGCGGCAGAGGCAGAAACTGTGGGTAGAGGTGAGGGCCCGGCAGAGCTCACGACAGGAGCAGCAGGGGTGCCCCAGGGGTCCACAGCACTCAGCTCCATCAGAGCGCTCTGTACAAGAGAACATTTAATGAATTAATGCTCGCACAGCTGATGGACACCATTACGTACGCTTCGCTATGCTGGCACATTTATCATTTTCTATCAATCTTATTAGCCTGTTCTCTCTCTCTGGCATTCATCAATAGTGCTGATGAGATGTAAAACCAGAGAAGGAGAAGTGTTGGCATCTCTCCTCTATCAGCACCAACTTTTCCTTTGCTGCTTTTTGCACATTTTTATTTATTAACTGAGTTGAGACTTAAATGAAAGTCCTGATTTCAGTGTTTGTTTCAAAAGTTTAGTTTTCCAAATAGTTTAGGGAAGTAAGCCTTAACCAAACTGCTCACTGTGGGGGCGGTTCAAGGCCTTCTTCCTCTCCTTTGTTTTTGGAGAGGCTTCCATTTTTCTTATGCGTGTTTGGTCTTTTTAAGCGACTATTTTACATGAATAAAATTTGGATAATCTCAAATGTTGGCTTGTTTGAACCAAGGATCAGGGGACTATAACCTCAGATCATATTGTGAGGTTAGATAATACTGTTCTGATAAAGCAGAAAATGATTTAAAAATAATAATAGCTGTTAGTTATGCTTTGAAGGCCATCTGCAGTCTCAACAAAGATGCCTTTTTGGTGGAAAATTCAGGCAAAGGCTGAACTCATTTTTATTACTGTAGAAGAGGAAAAAAAAAACTGAATGAAAGCACAGAGGTATCTCACATTTCAGACAATGATTAATGTGTCTAAAGCTCTGACACTTGAAAGACCTGAAAGGTTGTGTAACACTGAGGAGTAGCTCTGGACTGAAAGCTTTCTTACAAACGAGCGGATTATTGCATCAATTATGATAAAATCTACGCATTGTGCATTTTATGGAGCACGATGTGTCCCCCCAGTACAGTGAAAACATTGTGTGTTTCCAAGCTTCATGCAAATTTCAATCCTTAGCAACACTGCTTACACATTAAGTCAAATAAGACACCTGATAATGCTTTCACGTACCATCTGCTTTTTTTTCTTTCTTTTTTTTTTAAAAAGCTGAACAGTCCATCTGTATTTCACCAACAATTTTAGTATCTGAAAGTTTTCACTTCAAGTCAAGTCACACTTTGTTAATCAGACACACAGCTAACAAAGCTGAATTTACTCATGGAGACACACACACACACACACACACACACACACCCAAGTAAAGCAGATGATCCAATCCAGCTTATCTATATTCATTAAAATAAAACAAAAACACCCACCTCCTCTGGTTTTGGTTTCTCCCTCTTGCTCTCCTCAATGGCCATCTGCAGTCTCAGGTCATCACCTCTGCGCAGCCGCTCCTCCTGCCAATCACAAACACACAATTATATCCATCAGCAAACTCCAAAAATGCACCACAGGCACAGATTCATTAAATCCACACTGAAGGTCAGTATGAGCAAAGGAGGAAACCCTAACCTTTAATCATGATTTAAAGGCAAAAGATAAGGCTGTTCACACAATGTGTGTGAAGAGCTTGTAATTTTAACAGGGCTTAACACAGTTTAGATTACAAGCGCTGTCACGCGGCTTCCTAAAACTGAAGACGGTGGCAGGAAGATGTCTTAGACATGGGTAGGCAAAACGGCTCCTGAGAGGGAAGGTACAGATGCAAAAGCAGCTGTGGTTCGTTTGTTTCCTATCAAATGCTGCCATGGTGAATATTCCAACTGCTGTGTGGGTTTTAACTGCCTGCACCAACAATGGTATCAGTTTGGTAGCCGAGCACAGCAGAGCTTCTTTATCACCTGAAGAACAAAACCTTTGAAGTAGAAATAGACAGCCCTTTATATGAAATCAATAACAATTAATTAATTTCAGCTCAGATGAAGATCTTGAACATCAACTTAAGATCTTGCCTATTGCCACCTGTATTCTAACACATTTCACTGAGGACTGACAGCATAACACAGACTTATCTGTGAGACAACAGGCTGTCTTTAATGCCTGTAAGCAACATTAACATTAAGTCTGAAAGGCTAAACTAATCTAGTTTTACAGTAGGTGTAGGACTGCAAACACTTGACGCAGGCAAACAAGGTTAGCACTCAGTAAACAAAGAAACAGGAAGTTACAACAGCAGGAGGAGGGTGTTAGAGGTTAGGAAAAAATGCTTCAAATCAAGACTAGGGTTAAGTGCATGCTATCAGAGACGGCAATGAGAAAGAAAGAATAATCAATACTTGCAAGCCACTCATTGTTAAATTTAATAAATTATGGTAAATATTTGCCAATGACATGCAAATTCTAGATGGCAGATGATCAATTTGTTAGGTGCACGTTTTTCTTGCAGTTTTAACACATCTTGATGAGGTTCTGAAAAGCGCCTCTTAGGATGCGACTTTTTAAACTGAATTACTGTAACAGGATTACTGCAAATACGAGCATTAATTCATTTTTTCTTGATCGATCAATACTTGACATTTGCTTGAGAAATTCCATTTGACAGAAAGACAGATAGTTGATGACTGGCTTCTCCAGCCAGCTGGACACACTCTCTGCCCCTGACCTGTTGGTGAATCTCTTTGCTGAGTGTGAGTGCATAGCGGAGCTCTGCATCCTCCAGAGGGTCCGTGCTATTCTGGGGGAGTTCAGGGGTTAAATGGTGAGAGCAAAGCTAGGTGTGCTGCATGTACAATATTTGTAAAGCCTTTGTGTACATAAGTGACGTGTACATTAGACTGACTGCAAACTTATCTGAAGTAAAGGACCAGTAAGCTTAGCTCAACAGGTCTACTTGGTGTTACCTGCTCTGCCTCTTCTTTACTCATAGCCAAAGCCAGCTGGAGCTGCAGATCTTCTTCTCCAGAGCTCTGTGGCCAAGCCTGCTCACTATCAGCACCCCCAGAGTGTGAACCCAGCGACAGGCTGCCCCCCAGGCTGGGTGCAGAGGGGGCTGAGGAGGCTAAAGTGGAGATAAATATGCACAGAAGGGACCAAACCCTCTTATAAATACTGTAATACTGCAACTGTGACCACTGGATCAGTCTGTTAACTATTTAGAGTAGGTGTCTCACCACTGGAGGTCTGTGCCATCTTCTCTTTGGTTTTCAGGGCGTGGATCCTCTCTTCTCTTAGTCTCTCTTCATCTTTTAACAGCGTCACCAACTGTTTGGCTTTCTCTCGAACATTCACACCCTGGAAAAACAAAGCAAACCACTGTTAATTTTACACATCACATAAAACAGATACATTTATTTACAAAATCAATTATAAAAGCAGTTACTTATACGGCAAACTGTATTGTTTTAAAAGAAAATGTTTTAACTCAAGCAAAGCTCATTTATCAACAACCAATAAAACTTTTATGGCTGGCTTTGTGTGGTTGCACAACAGGTCAGAGACACCTAGTCAAACATGCCGCTTGTAGTTTAGTCAAGGACATTTTACAGTGTGCGCCTGCATTCCACAAATGTGGACTTTAATCACCACTGACTTCACCTTTCTATTCAGCTTTGAAGGCATGGGTGTGTCTGTGTACCTGGTCTTTGCCATCTCTGTCTATGTACTGGAAATCCTTGAGGGTCTGGACTGCGTAAATGTTCTCTCGGCACTGCTGGGCAACACGTTCTGAACCCGTTTTGATCAGGTACTCCATAAGAGTCATAGCCTTGAGAAAATGGAGAGAGCTGTAAATATTCAAACACAAAAATCCCCAAAGTAAAAGAAACCTCTAACACACAAAAATAAAAACAAATATTTCAGCTTTCGGTTTTTAATCCCACACATAATTACTGACCATCTCTGTACTACAGACATAACTACTCCATGGATTTCCATCCAAAGCCCCACAACCTTTTAGGTGGCAATTATCCTCTGTTGCAGACACTGCGGAGTAGTAGTTATTCCTGGAAAACTTTCTTTAAAGGGTGCATAGGTAGAGCACTGTTTGGTAATGTCCTGTAAACAAATGTGGGCGATCATAAAAAAAAAAGAAAAAAAAAAAGAGGCAGACGTGTTGACGTCTACACAGCTTCAAGCTAAATGTCTGATGGGAGACTTTATGTTGCTTGGACCCAAGCAGCGCACTTGCAGACACTGAAACTAAAAAACACCTAAGCGTGATGTGTCTACCACGCTGTTTTTTAAAGACTACAGCTGTGCAATTAGGTGAATCTTAATTTTGGTTTCCAGGAATTTTTAACACGAGCTGATTCAGATAGAAAGATTATTATGCTGCACTCTGTTTTGGATATTCCTTTCCTTTACTGTAACCTCTTCTTCCAGCCAGGCAGATGATTTAGTTTGGTTCATATTTATTTGTTTATTTAGTTTTTCAGTTGAATTAAAGTTTATGGAAATACACTTGCATAAAAGACATCATTTTTCTTTTACGTTTAGTCAGTCTATTTTTCCATAACCAAAAGTTAATTGTAATCTTACTGTTGAATACAATGCGATTATGATTTTTGCTATAATTGAGCCACTTTCATTCCAAAGGTCTGTACAAGTTGTGCCATATCTTTACACATTTCAAAAAGACTGTGTTCGCCATTGTCAGCTTTTAGGAAGGCACCCAATCACCAAATGAAGGAGGGATGGGATAAATGCTATGTCGACCAATAGTCACAGTGGTGCTCTGTGTGTGTAAATGCCATGAGACTAGTTTGAAAATAATGCTTGAAGGAACATTTGGATCCTCTGGGTCTCTCAGTTAAGCAAAAAGACAGAAATATGCAGAAAAATTTAACAGCTTGCACACTCCAGGGTCCCAGGTTCACCTTTTTATTAAAGCAGATATCTGATGAACTGTTCTAAACAACTGACTTTTCAATACCTACAATTAAAGTAGCATGGTTTATTTCCTTTGGATGAAATAATGACAATAATATGCTGTGTTTTGGAGTTTTCCCATGGTGTTTACTATCTTGAGTTTAATCTGTATTGTTATTCCCAACTTTACTTCTGCACTCACAAACCTTGTACACATGTCTCCAATTCTTGCCATGGTCATTGAGGCGCTTCCACACCATACTCATGATTTCCGAGAAGGCCACGACATTGTAGGTAAGATCGGCGATCTCTGACATAAGGGAACTGCTGGGGCCCCATGGGTCATTAGACGTCGCCTCCCTTACCTGGACACAAAAACACACAAGAGGGTTAACCATTAATTATTCCACTCAAACCGACTGAGATGGGAATTATTTCAGACATTACTTTGTGACATCTTGGTGCACAGTGTTCTGAGTAACAAAATAAATTCAATCAGATCACAAGCTGCAGAGAATAATGAATGGGTACGATATGATTAGATTAGCTCATTCTCTACATAACAAGGGGAAGAGTGAGGAGGTTCTCCAAAGAAATATTAGATTATCAGAAGCCGCATAATCTCATCTGTGTGGCAGAGATGCATTTGTTACACTTAAGTCCTAGATACAAAATGGGAATGTGTGCAGAAAAAGAAACAGAAGAAGAAAAGCCAGCTAAGAAGCCAAGAGATACAACCTTGATTTCAGCCTCTGAATAGTTGTGGACGATGTTCTTTACTTGTCGCCGTAGCGATGAGGTCGACATGGCAACGGTCTGGCCACCGAGCTCTGTTGAAAGCTGAACAGCAGATGGGCAAGAAGAAATATAAAGTATAGTTAATACAATACAAATAACATGTTTATTTCCAGGGCACACAAATCAACAAGACTTACAACCAATAAAACATCCAGCAAGAAAGACGATGAACACTTGAAATACTCGTGAGGAAGTGTGCGTATACAAGAGTCTACAATCAGTGAGTGGAAGATGGCACTGGTAACCCAAATCAGCATCAAACGAGAAATAAAGACAACATCGTGCGCACCTGTTACACAAGACTGATGCAGGAAAAGGGTCTCTCCTCTTGCTATATTGCCGTTCCTCTATCTTGGCTGCAACTCATTCATGGAGTGCTTTGTCACGGTTTGTCTGTTTCTTCCCGTGGCAACATTGGGTCCCAAAACCGCGGACTAAGGGGGATGAAAACTAGGGAGCAGGATTGAGATTAATGTAAATGCATTGTGACTTGGATACTTCTGCTACAGCACAACAAGCAGGCTGAAACTGAATCTGTGACTAAATCTAAAGTAACCATTAATAAAAATTTTAAAAAACAAAAGGACAAAGGAGATATTCAGCAACAAATATCACATGATCTGTTGCTGATCCACACATGCTTCACAGAGATACAACTTATCAGTTAAAAGCTTTATCTCTTATTAGAGTGAACAGTTTAAAAATAGGAATGCAGTCATTTTAAATATGACCATCTGACTGAAAGCCAATGGAGATATTTTTTGTCTTTTTATTTACTTGTCAAGTGAAGAGTAATATTACAATCTACACTATAAATAATTATTCAGTGAGTTTTAAAGTCTGTTTTCTCTTCTTTACATATTCTTTGAAAATTTACCCCAGGCCAAACTGATAAATACAGTTTACTGACAATGTTAAATTACATCTTTTAGCTGCCCCCCCCACCCCCAAAAAAAGCTGTTATAATCTGTGTATCTCTGCTTAAAGTTAAAAATAGAAGCAAAACATAAAATCAATCAATAAAAAGAGCAAGAAAGTGTGAATGAAAACAAAATAAATTCCTGACAGAGACCTAAACTGTAGCAGTGAATTTAACTGGATGAGTTTTTACAGAAAAAGATGGCAAACAATTTGGCTTCTCAACCTTGATTCCTTAACAAAGTCAATAATTTAGTTTTCACAACTAAACATCTAGGCAACTTCCAGCTTCACACCAGGGTAAAACTATACAAGAGTAGCACTAAGATAAATATTTTAGAAGGGTTCAGTTTACTTAACTCCAGGTACTCTAATCATTACAC